>NW_026624117.1:12413-16750 GCF_030028575.1 Malurus melanocephalus | reverse complement strand
AAGCAATGAGCCTGAGCAGGATTTTTTATGGATGAGAAGTCCATATTTCAGGATTTTCATTATTTCAGGGCAGGATCAGCTCAGAGCCAGCTGTTAGCACCAAGCAGGGGACAAGAATGTTCAGAATGTAGGAAAATAAGGAAAATTAACCAGGWAAGCAGTGTTGTATTGCATTTAATGACAGCAGCACAATCCACTGCTAAACCACCTTAGAGCCTTCCCAGCCCATCCTGCTCCTTCCCCAAGCACTAAAACCAGGYAGAACATCCCTGCCTCTGTCCTCACACCACGAGTGGGAGCCCTCCTGGCCTCTTGCTGAAACAAAACACAATTTCACGCGTTCAGATTTAGCAGAAATCGCCCGTTTTTCGAGCCCAGCGGTGGCAGCCGCTGACCCGCCCAAAATGAAAGTTACTTTTCACTTTCCCCTTTCACCGAGACCCCGGCTCTGCAGATTTAACCGAGCAGAAAGTGTTGATATTAAACCACCACCTGTCASCGCCACAGCTTGTCCAGAAACTTTATTCAGGTCTGAACAGGTACGGAGGTTTCTGGCTCCACGTGCAGAGCCAACCCGGGAGTTTGTCACTGCTGAGCCCCTGCAGCTCTTCGTGTGCAGGAACCGAAACTTCCCTTCCTGCTGCTTTGTTTTTAATTCAATTGTCTAAAAGAAAAACAAAACAAAAAAAAAAACAAAAAAAAAAMAAAAAAAATMAAGCAGAGAGTTACTTTCCGTGCTGGCACAAAAAGAATTGTTGAGTGGTTACAGGGCTTTATTAGGGATTATTTCTGTGGGGAAATCAGGGAAATTTCTGTGACTGAAGGACAATTCTAATGTCCAAAATGGTCCTGCAAGAGAAGAAAAAGCCGAGTTATTTCTTGAAATTCGATTGAGTGAAATTCTTGAATTGAGTGAAATAGATAAAAAAAGCCTTCCAGGATTTGGAGTGTGTGCATGCTGCTCTGCACCAAAATCCGAATTTTTCTCCCCATTTCCTGGATCCTGCAGGTTTTACCCACGGCTTTGTGTTTCCTCTCAACACCCAGCTCCGTGTGAAGCTCAGTGAGCACACACATGTGCCAGCACCCCGGGGCAATCACCTCAAAATCCACCCCCACCGGGGCAAAACCCAACTGCTGGGGCTGCACCGAGAGAAAATCGTGTTTTCAGGGCAGAGCAGACTGATTCCCTGGCAGATAAAATGTTTTTTTTAAGTTCTAAGCGGCGAGAAACGGCTTCAACCCCCGTGCCAGGGCGGGGAGTGGGACGGGAGAAAAACAAAGCTCTTGGTGGATGACTAACCCAGGCTCATCCGTTGAGTGAGCCCCTTTGAAGAGGTTCACGCTTTCGGTGGTGGCTCCTGGCTGTGCCTCGCCCAGGGGTCACAGGGACAATCGAATGTCACCCCCGGACCCCGCGCACCGAGGGTGGCAGCGGCGGAGCATCGCGGCGCTCCGACAGATGTGCCCCCCGCCAGGCTCTGGAGGGCTGCAGCACATCTGGAAAGGCTCCAGATGCTGTCAGACTCATCCAGATGTGCTGCCAGCAGCTCCTGGCAGGGCCCCCCCGTCCCTTCCTCACGGGCCAGCGCTGCATGCTCAGCCCAAAAAGCCCGAGGCTGCTTGGAGCTGCGGAGAACAAGAAACAAAAAAGGGCTCCCCAGCACCCCAAAACGAGCCCTGGAACCCTGCCAGAGCCTCCTGGCTCCGCTGGGCACTGCCCAGGCTCTGGCTGGTGGAATGGTTTGGGTTGGAAGGACCTCAGGATGCGGGAGCAGCCCCACAGGTCCTATCCCAGCCCTACAGGGCATGGAGGGGATGCTCGAGGGAAAAACATCAGCTCTGCGGAAAAGCTGCTCCTCCTGGGGAGCTCCTGCTCTGTGCCCACCCCAGGGAGCTGCTCTGAGCTCTGGCAGGGAAATGAGCCCCATTTATAACAATCTGTGCAAAAAGAGCCTTCCCTTAGGGGCATCCATCCTGAGCCATGAGGGAGGTCACGGCTCTGAAACAAAAAGAAGCTCCAGTGACCACGATGGAAATATTTCCTTCTCCTCCCTGCCAGCTGAAATAGAAAAATAGAGATTATAGGGAAAACTCATAACAGAAGGCACTTTCCAAAGCGCTGGTGACCTCCCCCAGGGCCTGAGTGACAACCTCGGGAATGACAGGATGGACTCATTTCTGCTCTGAGTGACCCACAGCACGGCCAGCACCATGTGGTCACCATTCCCTCCTGGCTGTGGCCACCCCGGCCCTGGGAGCCAGCAGAGACAAAAGCTGGGACAGGGGACAGCAGGGACAGGGTCTCCTCCATGTCCCTCTCCTCTTGCCCTCGGTCATAAGTTCCCTGTCCTGGGAGAAGGCTCCCAGCCAAACCCCTGAGCCAAAATAATTGGGTGACCAGAGAGCACAACGCTCTCCTTGAGAGCTGCTGACACCATGTGGGAACGGCTGGGAGTGATCCACAGACACCTCCTAGGCAGGACTCCGAGAAAAACCGGGGAAAACTCATCCCTGAAATGAAAATGTGGGTTCAGACCCTCTGAGAAAAACCGGGGTAAACTCACCCCTGAAAAAAAAATGTGGGTTTGGATCCTCTGAGAAAAACCGGGGTAAACTCACCCCTGAAACAAAAATGTGGGCTCAGACCCTCCGAGAAAAAACAGGGAAAATTCACCCCTGAAGTAAAGATGTGGGTTCAGATCTTCTGAGAAAAAAACAGGGAAAAACTCACCCCTGAAGTAAAGATGTGGGTTCAGATCCTCCAAGAAAAAACAGGGAAAATTCACCCCTGAAGTAAAGATGTGGGTTCAGATCCTATCAGTGAAATTATATCAATCTCTCCGTGGGTAATCAGGCTAAAAAGTGGAGTTGTTCCACTTTGGTTTAATTTAAATCTGCTGGCAGTGATTCCAAATGGCTTTGATTTGTTTGGTTTTTCCAWCTGGAGCAGCCCATGCCTTGTCCATGTGATTTCAATAATCCTGTTTCTTACATCTTCCCGTAAAAATGACATCTCCCACGGATCACCTTCTGCTGGCCCTGTACCCAAATTTCCTAGACAGCTCTGAAAACCATAAATGGCCTTTCCCAGCCACCTCCTGCCACGTGGGACCCTGTGGGAAACTTCAATGCAGCTGCTCTGGAAAAATCCCAGCCAGGAAAATGGGATTTGTCAGGCAGCAGAAGATCCTTTTTTTTTTTTTTTTTCCAGAAAGATTTACAAACACACTCTCTTCCCCACGAGGCCTCACAGTGCTTTTGAATCCTTCCCTCACCACGCCAGAAATTCAGCTTCTGAATTTGCAGATGAACCGAGAAAAAGCGTCATTTCAGCGATCAATGTCTCAAAGAGCTGTCACCTCCACGGTGCAGGTGGCAACGAACGTTGCAGAGGTGTGAATTTTGCACCGAGGTGAAGCTACAGCTGGCAGAGGCTGCGACAGAAACTCTGACAGCAAACGGGAGGTTCTGTCACCCTAAAACCCCACTGTGGCAACAAATCGTTCYGGAGGAATTCCTGTGTGAAAGATAAAGATCTAAAAGTGTTTGGCAGCATCCAAATGAGGATGGTGAGGGATCTGGAGGGGAATGAGGAGCAGGTAAGATTATTGGGTTTTTCATCATCCTGCTGAGAGGCAGCTCCAATCTCTGCTGACCACAAACAGGACCCAGGGAATGGTGGGAGCTGTGTCTGGGAGGGTTGGGTTGGATATCAGGGAAAGGTTCTTATCCCAGAGGGTGCTGGGGCACCCCAGGCTCCCCAGGGAATGGTCAATCCCTGGCAGAGATCCGGGAAAATTCGGACAATGCTCCCAGGCACAGGCTGGGGTTGTTGGGATTGTCCTGGATTGTCCYTGTGGATCCCGTCCCGCTCAGGATATTCCCCGATTCTGTATTTGCCAGCRGTGACGCACATGAAAATGGACAGAATTCCACAGAAACATATTAAATTCTGTCATTTCAGCCACGTTTTCCAGGGGGTGGCCAAACCCCTCGGATGCTCTTCGGGCACCTCCGTGCACAGCTGAACTCCCCCGTTTCCCCCCAAACCGAAACCTCCCCGGCTCCACGCGGGTTTATCCGCTCACGTTCTGCCCTTTCCCCCTTGTTTGCATAGCAAAAAAAAAGAAAAAAAAAATCTCTTTTTTGTGGCTTCTGCAGAAGACAAACGAACAAAAACAACCCAGCTGGCCCCACCTATGGCAGCGGCTTTTATCTGAGGGGGCCAGAGCCCAGCGCCCACCCCCTCAGACGGTCTGGAAACAAACACGCGGTGACACCGCATCTGTTTTCAAGGAGAGCTTCCCACACYCCCTTTACAAAACATTTCGGTG
>NW_026624117.1:0-11029 GCF_030028575.1 Malurus melanocephalus | reverse complement strand
AGCGCTGCCCCCGCCGCCGCTGGGGGGAACCGGAGACCGACGGATGGAGCGGAGAACCGGAGCCACCGGGGCCACMGATCCGCCACATCCGCCCGCAGAACCGACCCTGTGCCCGGAGCAGCTGCCCCTGCATCCCTGGAAGTGCCCAAGGCCGGGCTGGAGCAGCCTGGGACAGTGGGAGGTGTCTCTGCATGAGGCAGAGGGTGGGACAGGATGAGTGCTGAGGTCCCTTCCAACCCAAACCATCCCATGACTGTGATTTTCTGAACACGTTTGTCGCTGTGGGATGGTACCGCCAGGAGCGGGACTGCAGCASGATGCAGGAGCTGCAGCTGCCACCGGGATCAAGCCCTGATTAACCTTTCATGTGTTTTCTTCCCTGTATTATCTCCCAGGAAAGTTTCTGAATCTGTCTCGGGGCTGTGTCGCTCTGGGGCAAGGGGAGCAGTTCAGTACTTTTGAGACCTTCAGTATTTTTATTAAGGGTTTTGAGCTCAGTTTGGGAGATTCGGATGTCCTCATCCCTCTCAAGCAGACGCTGTTCCCACTTCCCTTCTCGCCACTGCCGCAGGGAGGAGGTGATGCCCAGGAAATCCACAAAAATTATTCTTGGCAGCAGCTGGCAGCTCCTCCTTGCAACACAGCCTTACCCCGGGTAAATCCCGGCGCCCCTGCCAGTGGCCAGCGAGCACAATTCCCATTCCTCCAAACCTCGAACAACACCGTGGCAAAGCCCGGCTGGAAACCAGGAGGGAGAACCACAATTTTCATTGCTCTGGTACCTCCTGAGGGTCTCAGGGCASTTTGAAAGTGGGAACCAAGCTGCCAGTGTGTGTCACAGAGGGAGAAAAACCAGTCAAAGGTGATGCTGGGGTGCGAGCAGAGCCCAGAGCCGTTCCCAATGTCACCAGCTCGTTCCCGGTGCCGTTTTGCTGGCACAGCCCGTGGCACTGGAATTCGCAGGGCTGGGAGAAGCAGCGCTGCAGCACTCGGCTATGGAAATGAGCCGATAAATAGAGCATGACCCGCCTGCGGAGCACGGGAAGGGCACTGCAGCGGTCGGTTCCTGGAGAAAGCCCGGGAGCTGATCCCTTCCTCGTGCCGATCACCGTGGGTGATCCCCGGGGACAGGCAGAGGGGAGGACCAGCGCTAATTCACAAACTCGCAGGCAAACGACAAAAACAGGGGCAAACCCCGTTCCTCTAAATTCTACACAGTTCTTTTTTTGGTTTGTCCTGTTTTCCCGATGTTTTTGTCACGAGAAAAGTCCTGGCGGCGAAATAAAAATGAAAGAGAGAGAAATGTCACTCCTGGCACTGTGTTCAGGATCCAGCCCTGGCAATGTTTCACCTGAGAGTCCCTCGGAGGAGGATGTCGGTGTTACCTGGCAAAAATAGGATGCTGGTAAGGCAGAGCGTGAGATCCCCAAAATCCTCCRGAGCAGTGGCGCTTGCCCCAGATTTCCCAACCCACCTGCCTCCGTGGTTTGCCCGGAGCTGCAGATCTTCCTCTGCTCCGCTCTGCTGAAAGCTGTGACCCCGAGGGATGTGTGACAGCGACAGCCACAACAGCCGTGGAGGTGCGAGCGAGCCTCTCGCTGCTTTCCTCCCTCCCGGACAGCTCKGCTGCCTCCCGGGGGATCCTCACAGCTCCATTAGCGTCCATTAGCAGCTTCCTCTCCTTTGCCGGGCTGAGTGTGGCCCTGTCGAAGGTGTCATCGCTCCCGGGGGTTGTGGCTTAGGGAGAGGGGACAGAGCAGCCCCGGAGCTGCCCCGGCTCCGGGCAGGAAGGAACCGCGGCAACCTCTGTTCCTTCCTCTGCTCCTTCCTCTGCTCCTTCCTCTGCTCCTTCCTCTGCTCCTTCCTCTTCCTGCAGGTTTGGACAATAGCTGGGCAAGAAGCAGCAATGGATTCCCCATGGCAAAAGCAGTTTTAATACAGAGGAACCGCTTTATTTTGTCCCGTGAAGGGGTTTCAGGGCGCTGGTTCTTTGCCGTGAGCTGTCCCTGCTATCAGGTTTTTACGGGTTGTTGTTATTATTATGGATGAAGTGGGCAAGGATGGTGAGACAGGTGAGGATCACTSGGTGCTGGAGGGCTGCCAGGGGCTGTGAGTGGGACAGGGAAGCGATAAGGGATGGCGGTGTCTCTCTGCGGGGTCAGGCACACACATGTGTCCGTCTTACAACAGCTCAGCCCCGCTGAAATAAATCTGAAATCTGTAGCAGCCTTTGTGGGACCGAGGATCAAGCATTTTCCAGCAGCTGTTCCCAGATTTCGCCATGCCATGGGCTCACCATCCCAATCCGAGAGCCCTTCGCATCCCTGAGCCAAGGGCAAAGCCCGGACAGGAAGAATTGTAGGACCAGGTGGGACAGAAACGGTTGGATTYGTACTGAGAGCTTTGGCCTCGACAAAGAGCCGCCTCTTCCCTGGGAAATGGCCCTGCCCGGAGCCCGTGCGGGGATCAGGGTGCCCTTCCCACCCTTGTGGGGCTGGGATGAGGGCGGGGAAGGCGGGAGCCTTTGGCCCYGCTGTGCCCGCACTGCGGCTGGGAACAGCCTCCATAAATACCGAAATGCTTTCAGCGTGACAAGTGTCAGCAGCTGTGAGTCAGCCCTTGGCACCGCCTGCAGTCACCAACCGTGCTCCCATTGTCCCGGGGTCCCCTGGAATGTCAGCCCACCCCTTGCGGGGTGAAGCAGCACTTTGTGATTCCCGGTGCGCTGATGCCCAGGTTGAGGGGACCCGAGGGAAGATGCCACATCCCAGAAAGYGCTGGAGCTCTTTGTGCATGGCCCAGCGTGGTTTTCAGCGTGGAAAATGGATCCTGAGAGCTCACCCCAAGCCCTTCTCCCWGGAAAAATCTGGGAACAGCTGCTGGGAGAATGCTTGATCCTCTGTTCCTCAAAGGCTGCTACASATTTCAGTGGGGCTGAGCCGGTTTAAGATGGAAACGTGCATTGCCTGTCCCTGCAGAGCTGCAGAGAGGGAGCTGCACCCCATAGCAATTCCCTGTCCCAMTCACAGCCCCTGGCAGCCCTCCAGCACCGAGAGATCCTCCCCATCCTTGCCCCCTTTACCCCAGTAAACCCAGAATAATCGGCCTATTCTTCTCCAGCCCTTTGTTGCTGCACCCATCCGGAGGCCCTCAGCACACCTTGGCTCTACCTTTCCCCTTCCTGCCGTCCCTGCTCTCATTCCTCCTCACCCCTGCTATTAGCAGCAAGAGCTGTAATTAACGCTCTGGCMGTGCCCCGGAATCCTCTCCCTTCCCTCCTCGCAGGGTTTACGGTTTTTCCGTTGAACAAATATGGGAGCAATTCCCCTGAATTGCCAATCGCTATCAGTGCTGGCAGTGGGGCACCGCAGCTAGAGCAAACAGAGCTGATTGTGGRGGGGAAGAGTGAGTGTGGAAAGCGATTGTTCTCCTTGAGTTCACCTTGATAACAGAGACGCCAGCTCCAAGACAAAAAGCCGTTTCACAGTTCCGTGCCCTGGGGTTGCAGGAGCCTCATTCCTGAAAAAAAAAAAAGGGAAAATTTGTGGTATATGTCTAAAAAGCAGTTCAGAGGTGGGAAGGAGAAGAGCTGGGCTTCATTTTCCCTTTCCATTTCCCTTTCTCTTTCCACCACAGTGAAACCTCCAGCAACTCCCCCGCCCYGGAGAAGAGAACTTTGCCAGGATTGTTTGTTTGTAAGCTGTCAGCAGCTCCAGCTCAGAGGTGAATGTCTCTCTCCTCACCGCGCTGTCAGCGCACAGAAACTGCCGAGAGGTCACTGGAGCACAAAGGAGGACAGGTGTGACAGCTCCACCGTGTCCCATCCCCACTTGTGCACCTGCAGGCCCAGCTGCTGGCAGCATTTGGGGCCAGCACGCCAGATTTCTTTACAGGGAGCAGCAGGAATAGCCCAGCCTTGCATTGATGGGAAATAACCCACGAGGATCCCGCTCTGCACAGGGGAAGCCTCTGCGTCTGTGGGTACACACAAACACAAACACCTCCAGGATTTCTGCTCCTGGATTTCTCCTCCAAGAGAAATCCCCCCTCACTGAGATGCTTCTCTCACCCCCAGGACAGCCAGTGGGTTTGGACCAGCTTATGGACTTAATGATGAAACTGCTGCTGGCTTAGTGGAGAGGGCGAGTCCTGCTGCCCAGCAGCTCAGCCTGGGAGTGACCAGCACATACTCCTCCGAAAATCCCTGGGATTTRGTGCTGCTAGTTACTGGAATGGCTSCAAGTGTGGGGTTTTTCCAGGCAGCACCTCCCTAGCCCTGTGTCCCCGATCACAGAGGGAAGGAGTGTGGAAGGGCTCGCTGATCCATGGCTAATGGGCTCCTTGGAGCTGTCCAAGAGCCAGGGCAGAGCCTGGGCAGTGCCTGGAGACCAGAGGAGAGAGAAATAACTCCCAGAGGCTCAACTGCAGTAGCAGGAGTGTCACTTCTCCCCTGGAAACAGGGGACACCCTGAAATATCCTTGCTTTTCCAGCCTGGATGGCCCCAGGGCCTGTGCCTTCACACCACTGGGACCACTGGACCTGCTGTCCTTGTGGAGCTGTGGAACAGGCACTGGGGAGATCCTCTGGCTCCTGAGAACCCAAATTTGCAGAGCCCCCTCAAACAACCCAGCTGAGGCTCCCCGGGGCTCTGTGATGACTCTGCAAGTTGATGGTGTCACTTGGCACAGGCTGGAATTTGTCTGTGGTGGGCAGCCAGGTGCCTTCRTGATTCATTCAGTGCCTGACATCATTGGGAACGGCTCATGGCCGGATCTGGGGCGGATCCTGGAAGCATCTTCCCGAGGAAAGTTTTGGATAATGACATCCCAACTTCTGACGATGGATGATGCCGTGTGGGACAAGCTGTGCTGCCTTTTCCTGCCCTCCCACAGCAGCAGTGGGGCAGGGATTCCCCACGTGAGGTTTCCCTGGACTGGAAATGATCCATCAAAAGCTGCTGCAGGAAAAGGGATTGCTGCTAAGCAAAGAAGAGCTCAGTCTATAACTCTKTGAGGTTCTGAGAGCAAAATGCACCTGCAGATTGCAGACCTGTGGTTTTGAACCTCTGGGAAACCAGAGAAACCAGGAGAGGAAGCCCAGAGAAATGCCAGGTGTTCATCCTGAGGGACAGTACCTCAGGGCAGTTCTGTGCTGACCATCAGCATCCTTGGGGCAGTGCCCCTYGAGATTCCAATTCTTTTTTGGGTTYGTCTGGGSAGCTCTTTGGCACACGGCCAACSACCAGTGTCACACAGCACTGGCCAAAAATGGTGTTTTGGCCAAAAATGGTGTTTTCTCGGTGTTCCACCTCCACAGGCAGGTAATTCCTGCTGGGAGGCGTCAGGAGCCACCACCTGGCACTGTCCCCTCAGCTGTGCCCGTGCAGGGTGGCAGCAGGGCCCCATCCTGTGCCCTTGACGTCAGTGGTTTTCCCCTCGCAGCGCCCGGCGTGTGCGGGCACGGAGCTGGAGCTGGGCTCAGCCCTGCCCACGCCTCTGGCACCGCTGCTCTGCCATCCCCCCGCACAACCCCAGCTGCCAACCCCACTTCTGTCCCCAAAGGSATCTATCTGTCCCTGTCYTTTCCCTSTCCTTTCCCTGTCACCGATTCTTCCAACCACCATGCGACTTTCCGGGGAGCCTTTCACTTTCAGACGGCGAAAACCGTAACTGCGAGGTCTAGGAAACAAAAAAAAAAAAATCCTTTCTGGCT
This sequence comes from Malurus melanocephalus, assembly GCF_030028575.1. Classification (NCBI taxonomy): domain Eukaryota; kingdom Metazoa; phylum Chordata; class Aves; order Passeriformes; family Maluridae; genus Malurus; species Malurus melanocephalus. The sequence continues at coordinate 5,316 of NW_026624117.1, read as the reverse complement.
GAGAGGAGGCTGATTAACACCCCCTCGGGGGAAGCGRAGGGCCTCGTCACCCTGCTGAGTAAATATGTTTTGTTGTTCCGTGAAAAGGGGGTGACTCACCTGGCGGGGAGGCTTCGGGAGCCCTGCGCTCGCTGCAGCCGCACGTGGCTGATACAGGAGCTAACGGGGACCGGGGGAGGTGACAGGGGCTGTCCTTGCCCTGGAAACAGCCCYTCCTTGGGTCCCCCAGCCCTTCTTCGGGTCCTCAGCCCTTCCTGGGGTCCCCAGAGCCGAGGAGCTCAACCTCCCGATGCTGAACGCTGTGGTCTCTGAACATCTCAGCCCCCACACCTGAGGAAAGGGCTGGTTTGGGTGGAGAATTCTCTGAGGGTGTTTGGATCCCCAAATATCCCTTGAAACAGGACCCAGTTCTAGATTCAGTGTGTGTTTGGGGTCTTCTCCCCAGCCCTGGTTGAGCACAAGGCGGGTCAGGAACCCCTCAGAGGGTTCCCAGGAGCTGCCCAGACCTGCTCTGCTTGCGCCAGCAGTACCAACAATCCCCGGGATTCCACAGCCCTCCGTGGCTTTTTCAGGCGGGTATTGCAGCACTTAACGTGTTTTCTTCATTTTTCAAAGGCCCCAGAGGAAGGAGGAACGCTGGAGGCGTGAGGAGGAGCAGGAGGAGGGAGGAAGATTGAACCAATCTGTTTCCTGCCCAGATTTACTGCTCAGTCAACTTCCCATAACACTTCTGAAGTGCTGGGCACCCTGTCACTTCAATTCTCCCGTGTCAGACTCCTGRAAGGTTTTCCAGAGTTGGTAGCAGGAGGGAGGTGGTGTCAGTGGCACCTCAGGACACGGGGCAGAGCAGCTGCTTGGGCCAACTCACCCGTTTTATTTGTTCTTTTTTTAGCTGTCAGGTTAATATTTTGTCCTTTATGAGCATGTCCTGGGTAGGGCCATGCCTGGAGAAATCTGCTCTGCACAGACAGGTCTGGGGAAAGAAGAGGAGGGGTCACAGAGGGTTCTGCTGCTGCTGGGAAGAAGGTGAAGAAAGTGAGGAAGGTGAAGAAGGTGAAGAAGATGAAGAAGGTAAAGAAGGTGAAGAAGATGAAGAAGATGAAGAAGGTGAAGAAGATGAAGAAGGTGCAGAAGGTGAAGAAGGTGCAGAAGGTGAAGAAGGTGAAGAAGGTGAAGAAGGTGAAGAAGGTGAAGAAGGTGAAGATGAAGAAGGTGAAGAAGGACCTGGAGGACAGTCCCTTGTCCCAGCCCTTCTGCACAGCCCCAAAATTCCAGCCCCACCTTTCCCCCCATCCTGCAGCCCCTCTGTGCATCACCTCCCCTCACACAGAAACAAAATCTCCATTCCAAGCAGAGGTGACACACACAGAGGGATGTCTCACCCTTTCCTCCCCGTTCCAGGAAACACCCCAAAGTCTTATTCATCATCAATATTTGTTCCTCTGAAAATGCCCTTTGATGTTGGGTCCCTCAGGGTGTTTGGGTGATTATTTTGCTCCAATCCCCAAAAACAAGGAGCCACACATTTGCAGCCCTGCAGGAGGGACTCAGTGGCTCTCTGCCTCTCTTGTTCTCCCTCCATCCTATCCTGTGGCCACTCTGTTTTTTTTCTGGCCATCTCCAGCTGTGAGCAGAGTGCTGTCCCCCAGTCACCCTCTCACTCCTCATTTCCCTCTGCTTTCTCCTGGGGACAGAAAAGTGGCATTAACTCACTGCTGACCACCCCATSCCACCCCAGAGATGGGGTCTTGCCYRCCTGCACACCTYTATCACCATTTACAAAATTTAGGGRTATTCTGTTCTGTTTAGGRCCTTGAGGGTGGGAAAATCCAGCACGAGGCAGAGGCTTGTCCCTGGTGGGATTTTCACTGCACCGGTGACTGGTGTGTGATTCTCACAGGATCCTTCAATCCAAACCCTCTGCAGTAAATTCAGTCTAATCCAGGTTCTAACTGGGGTAACAAAGCCCTGATTTTTAAGATTTTTGTAAGATTTTTGTAAGATTTTTATAAGATTTTTATAAGATTTTTGTAAGATTTTTGTAAGATTTTTATAAGATTTTTGTAAGATTTTTGTAAGATTTTTACACCTGTGTGACACGGATTCAGGGGCACGGTCCTCCCTGCACCCCATTAATTTTTCCCTGCTGATCTTCTGTGAATACAGAGAAAACAAAGAAAATGCAACAGCTTGGCCAAAGAACCACTGAACTCCTTGGCTGCAGAACCAACAACGTCAAAGCCAGAGGTAAATGATGTTTTTTTGTGAGGGGTCTTGCAATATCTCTGCTTTTGCTTCATCACTGGGGAGGAGTTTGACAGCCCTTCTACAAACAAACCATTTTCTACAGCAGCTGCTCCCCCAGGCCATCTCCTCACGCCTTGCACAACGCAGATGGGAAAGCGGAGAGAAAAGACAGAAAAGCAACGTTGGAGCAGCAMGAGAATTGCAAATTTGGCTTCCTAAGTGCCAATAGCAGCAACATCCCACTGCCTTGACAGAGAATTGCATCACTCCAGGACACAGAGAGGCCTCTTCAGCCTGGGGCCAGCACGGGATGTGAGCACACAGCAAATGGCTTTGCTGATTTCTGGGCTGCTGAGCGTGTTGATGGCAGGAAATGGTGACAGTGGAGGTGACAGTGGAAGGTGACAGTGGAGGTGACAGTGGAGATGACAGTGGAAGGTGACAGTGGAGGTGACAGTGGAAGGTGACAGTGGAGGTGACAGTGGAGGTGACAGTGGAGGTGACAGTGGAAGGTGACAGCTCCTCCTTTGGGGACACCACTCTGGCCACTCCACCCATTGCCACCTCCATGAGCAGGTTCTGGCTGCAGCTGGGCACTGGGATGGGGTGACTTTTTCACTTTGGGGTGATTTTTTCCCAAAAGTGGCACTTCACCCTGAGCACATTTTATCCTGCTGAGCTTTCCAGGGCTCAGGGAAATAATTCCACACTGTCGATCCCAGCATTATCCCCACCTTGAACAGTTTGTGTATGCTCAGAGCTGGCTGCAAACAGGACCAGAGCATGGAACCATCTCATTCTGCTGCCAAAATCCTCCTCTCCCCCCATCCCTGGTGCTTTCCTGTGCTCTATAACCACCTGAGCACCCCAAGAGAGAGAAGATGCTCGACAGTATTGGCTCCCTCCAGCTGGAGTCTCACTGATGTTTGTGTGATGCTGAACATCCTCCAGGTTACAAATTCCATCTGTCAAGGACCTCGTCCAGGTGAGTTTTACCAGCCAGGAAAAGGAAWGCTGCCGGGAAATCGCTCCCACTGCAATCCCGCATCCGTCACAGATGGAAAGGGGCTGTGTCAAACTGTTTGCCCAGGGATGTAAGGACAGGAAAAAACAATGCCYGATAATAAATGGAAACCTTGGAAAGATTGTAAAGTGAGATGAAGGAATTTAAGGCAGGGAGTTTATATGGCCCATTTCCTGATAAAATCAGGCGTTTCAAAGCGTCCCTTCGCAGTGTGGCAACACTGTTGTGAGCCCAAGGCATTTATGGGCAGCAGAACAGGCAGTTTCCTTGAAAAAGGATATTTCAGAGGCATGGTTTTAAAGGTTGCTCCGTGGCTCCGTGCCCACTGACACTGGAAGAAACCCTTGAGCCAAAATGTACAGCAATCCAGAARGATGCTTGGGAGTTTTTTATTATCCCCTGCTCCCAACGGGGGAGTGCTGAGTGCTGCAGTCAGACCCGTCTGCCCCGGGCTGGACACTGCCAACCCATCTCACAGACATGGTTACCTCTCAAAATATTTTTCAATCTCGTCCCTGTAATACACCAGGGATAGCAGTCCAGGATGACGGCGTGGGCAGACCCTTGGAAGGCGAAAAAACAACCTTTAACCAGACTGCTGATAACAYATTTCCCTTTGAACCAATCTCCCTCCTCACGGCAGCACCTTTGCCACGAGGCAGGGTGACATCTCATCCACTGCTCCTCCCAGCACCCGGGAGCTGCTGGGATGGCTGGGAAGGAGCAGCAGGGACTCAACTCCGACGTTCCAGCTGGAGAAAATTCTGTGTTTGTCACCCTTCTTCATTTATTGTCACAACCAGCAGCCGAGGTTTGCAGAGGCTGAAGCACAGACCCCATCAGTGCTGTCCCTTCCAGCAGTGCCATGGCTGAGGGCAGAGCTGGGGGATGCAGGGCTGGAACCATCCTCGGCTGCTGCAGCATCGACTCCTCACCTGCAAGGCACAGCAAGGGTGCCTTGCCCTGCTCCAGCTCAAAACCATCCCTGGCTGGCAGCTCTGTGCCTCCAGAAAATTCTCTGTGCCTCCAGAGATCTCTCTGTGCCTCCAAGGAGCTCTCTGTGCCTCCAGGGATCTCTCTGTGCCTCCAGGGATCTCTCTGTGCCTCCAGGGATCTCTCTGTGCCTCCAGGGATCTCCCTGTGCCTCCAGGGAGATCTCTGTGCCTCCAGGGAGCTCTCTGTGCCTCCAGAGATCTCTCTGTGCCTCCAGGGATCTCTCTGTGCCCCCAGAGATCTCTCAGTGCCTCCAGGGATCTCTCTGTGCCTCCAGAGAATTCTCTGTGCCTCCAGGGATCTCTCTCAGCCTCCAGAGAGCTCTCTGTGCCCCCAGGGATCTCTCTGTGCCTCCAGGGAGCTCTCTGTGCCTCCAGGGATCTCTCTGTGCCTCCAGGGAGCTCTCCGTGCCTCCAGGGATCTCTCTGTGCCTCCAGGGATCTCTCTGTGCCTATAGGGATCTCCCTGTACCTCCATGGAGCTCTATGTGCCTCCAGGGATCTCTCTGTGCCTCCAGGGATCTCTCTGTGCCTCCAGGGAGCTCTCTCAGCCTCCATGGATCTCTCTGTGCCTCCAGGGAGCTCTCTGTGCCTCCAGGATCTCCCTGTGCCTCCAGAGATCTCCCTGTGCCTCCAGAGAACTCTCTGTGCCTCCAGGGATCTCCCTGTGCCTCCAGAGATCTCCCTGTGCCTCCAGGGAGCTCTCTGCCTCCAGAGAATTCTCTGTGCCTCCAGGGAGCTCTTTGTGCCTCCAGGGATCTCTCTGTGCCTCCAGGGATCTATCTGTGCCTCCAGAGAATTCCCTGTGACTCCAGGGATCTCTCTCAGCCTCCAGGGATCTATCTGTGCCTCCAGAGAATTCTCTGTGCCTCCAGGGATCTTTCTCAGCCTCCAGGGATCTCCCTGTGCCTCCAGGGAGCTCTTTGTGCCTCCAGGGATCTCTCTCAGCCTTGCAGCCCTGCGGTCCCGGGTGTTCCGGGCCAGCCTGGCCCCTCGCCAGCCCGGCTCCTGCCCCAAACCCTGCTCCTGGGTCTTTCCTCCCGCACCACACCT
>NW_026624116.1:149124-167310 GCF_030028575.1 Malurus melanocephalus | reverse complement strand
CCCGGGATGCGGCTGGCCAGGAGCGGCTCTGCTCCCCGCGGGTCTCTCTCGCTCCGGGCGCACCTGCAGCGCCGCTGCGCTATCCCCGGCCCTTGCTGTGCCCGGCCTGGGCTGGGAGCGGCTCAGCCCTGCCCTTTGCAGCCCGGGTGCCCATGGACACAGGCTCAGCTCCCCGCGCTTCCCGCTGGCCGGGCAGATCGCGGCGTTTCCCGGCACGGTCTGTAGTTCCCCTTGTGCATCGGAAGGAAACAGGGAAGGTTATGATGCAACCCATGTGTACAGGTCGGACGACCTGCTTTTTCTCTTACTGTAATGACTTGAATTCATTAGCAGATCACTTTGTGGTGCCTTTTGGAAAGCAGGTGTGATAATGGGCTTCCAAACTCTCTCTGCAAAATAAACACGGGCAAGCCGCGAATGTCACAACTCCACCACTCCTTTCCTTTCATACTATTTTACCCTTCCCTGTTCCACATCCAGTGTCCAGATTCCCGTTTCAAGTATCTAAATTTTTTTCTTTAGCTGCCGCTTGACTTTTTCTCACTTAGATGCAGTTCCTCAGTCTGATCACTTCTGAACTGCAGTTAACTCTATTTTGGGTAAGCTATGCAGATAATTCACTAAAAGATTTATTAACACTGCTTTCTTTTGAGCAGTGACGCAGTTCGTGTAGCAGTGTTGATATAAAAATCCTGTAGAAGTTAATGCTCCATGAATGCAGCTGCTCACCTTGAGCAATTGTTTTGGGTTTCACAAAGTAAGGCACAATTACCTTTATGTGAAGGGTGAATGCATTCTGGGTGAAACTCCATAAAAAAACCTTGGAGATAGTAGCAGAAGAGTCTGTTTCCGTAGAATTAGGACCCTCGGGAGGGTAAATTCATTTCTGAAACATGAAAATTGGGTTCAAACACACCCAAAATTGACACGGGAGTAATGGCTTGAACAGTGTTTCGATGAAGTGCTAGAATTGTAAAGGCAGACTCTTTCTGTTCCTTTTTTTTTTGGAAACTGGAAATGAAAAAAAATTCCATTTTTACAAGGAGGGTTTTCTGCAACCTGACAGGAAATAAGAAAAGTCTATTTGGATCTCCCTTAGGCTAAAGCCCAGATGCACTGCTTTGTTGCTAAATGACCTGAAGCTGCCCTGATGTATCTGCAAATAAGCAGATTTAGGAGTCTCATTTATGTAGCAAATTCCTGGGCCATTAATTTTCCATGGGCAGTGGCATTTTCTTGCTGTTAGCTGCAGGTGTTTATAGAAAGGTGCTTAAACGCTCTTGTGTTTCCCTCCTCGTGACCTTGGGTGGCTCGGTGCTCATCCATCCCTTCCCAAAACTTGGGAGTTTCAAAGTCCCTGGCATCAGGACAGTTGGTTTCTAAGAGGTAGAAACTTTCACATTGCTTTGTCTTTACTGTCACAGCCATCTTAAAGGTTCTCAGGTTCTCTTATGCAAGTTCTTGGACAAGCAGTAGGTTATACCTGTAAAAACAGTGTATTTGCATTGCACGTAGTGAAGAGGATGTGAGTGGCTTACTGAAGGGTGACACTGCCCCAGCTCCATCTCTCCAGGACATTCGCCCTTTCTTCAGTGCCAGCAATCAGGCCCCTGAATCTCACATGGGATGGATCTTGTGCCAGGGTGGCCCAGTGGAGAGATTTTGGGGACAGGGAGCTGAGGGCTGGGAGCTGCTGGCTCCCTGTTTGGGAGGGGCTGGACATTCCTGGAAGGGGGAGAGGCCATAATGCGTGGAGAGAAAAGAGGATCCCTCGGGAAGGTAAAAAGACAGAGCAGCTCTTCATCTGGGAGAAGGAGGCTTTTAATTACCTGCATACATTTGTGCCAGGAGTGCTGCTTGCAATTTGTCAGCATCTTCTAGGTATAACTTGGAGATCAAACATGTGTTAAACAAAAAAAAACAAACAAAAAAAAACCACCACAAGGCCTTATTACACTGATTACAGTGGTCATCAACAGCATGTGTGGCTGTGTTTCTGAATCTTTGTAAATCAGTCCTGCCTGCCCCACAGGAAATGCCATGAGACAAGGCAAGGAATTAAATTGCTGGATGTGACAGCCATGGCTGCATGTGTTTCTTAAATATTGAATCAGTCACCTGGCCTATGTTCTTGATGTTGTCTGGTCACCACATCACTTAGAAATACTTCTTAACTCAAATGAAAACTCTGGTATCTGTGGATGATATAGAAGGGTGCTTCAACACACTAGCTGGATTTATATCCTGGCTTGGACTAGATATTGAATCCATGGGCTTTTAGTGAGGAGATGTCTGTGTTTATTACTAGAGAGGACAAGAGAGTAACTACCTGTAATTATCCTGTCTCTAGCTAATAGTAGTTTATTTTCTGTGCTCCTTTCTATTCTTAGCTTGTTTCACAAGGAATTTATTTCTGGAACTGTGTGAAAGGTATCTTTTCCTGATGCTCTGCATGAAATCCACGAGCTATGCCCTTAAAAACACCAACTTACTTCCTGAAGACTTCTCTGATGTTCTGTGAGTGGCCAAACAAAGTCTGCATATATTTAAAAAGTGGAGCTCTGCTTATCTCTAATCACCGATGGACTTTTGCTCCTGAAATTGATAGCCTGAATGAAAAGGAACAAAGGAAAAAAATAATCTTCTATTCAGAGTTCTGTGTAGAGATTTGTTTATCTTTCTTCACTCTTCCTTTCCCAGATGCTTTATCACCTCGAGATCTGTCTTGCTGCCTTTGAGAGTACAGTTCATGTTTGCACTGTAGTTATTCCTTAACTGTCAGAACTGCTCCGAACTGGCGCAATGTTTACAAACTGCCTGATGATGTTTAGTGATTGTATGGTTCTTGCTCATGCCGTAGGTGAGGAGGATAAAAACCAGGATAACAGCCAGGTGATGGTAACAGAAACAGAAAAGGTAGGAACAAGCTGCACATCCATCTCAGATGTATCACAGTCCCCAAAAATGTGGTCAATTACTTGTAAGATATAGATGAAAACACTTCTTTTGCTGGCAATATGAAGCATGCTTGCTCTAGAGCTTGAGTCAAGGTCTCTCTTCTGTGGTGATCCTTTGCAATAGATTTTTGTATCCGCCTCAGAGTCTTGTTTTCCCTTTTTAGATTGTTTTGCAGGCTTATTTGGTTTCACATTTTTTCCCCTTCTACACAGCAGTAAGTTGGCAGTAGCAGGGGTAGATTCAGCAGGTGAGGTGAACCTTTGTGCAAAATGCCCACAAGTGCTGTTAGGAAAAGAAGCAGCAAGGAATTTCTGCCTCAAGTGCTAATGCTTTGTCCTCCTGGAGGATACAGCTGAACTTTTGGAAGCTCCTCAGTTTGGCACCGCAGCTGGGGAAACATGAGATCCAGTTTCTGGTTTCAATGGGCTGAGCACAGGGCTCACATTCCCCAGCATGGCTCTGGTACTCTGTGTTTACATCTCATCTGCCTGCCGAGGGAGCTTGACCGTCCTGCATGTGTCCACTTCAAGGTTTAAGTAGCCACTAAGGGATGGTGTTCCTCTGTATGAGCCAGGCAGTTTCATCCATGGTTTGGTGCCCTGAGTGATGCTCCTTTGGTAGATGAGGGTGTGGCCACATCCAAAACTCAGGTAGTTTATGGTGAGAATCTGTTAGCCCTGGGTTTGCCTCTCCTCAGGGAGCAGCGTGGCATCCCCTCTGGAGAAAAGCCTGCAAAGACAGATTTGTGCCATTTGTTACCATCTCAGCTTCAAGACCTTGCTGCAGATGCTAACAAAAATTTGTGAAGTTTGCTGAGTGCAGTAGACACCCTGTGTGGTGCTTGCTGCTGGCACAGGGGCACACGAAGGGCTGAGCTGCAGCCTGCTCCTTACACCCATGATGATGATGATGATGATGATGTGCTTCATGACTCAGTGCTTCCTGGCTCACAGTCTGAGTCATCTTTTTGGAGGCCACTGGACCTCGTAATGAGAGGCTGTCAGGATCCTAGGATTAATTCCAGTGCTTGGAGGTGAGCCACTTACTGCTTTATAGTTCTGCTGGATGTCTCGGGCCATTAGTTCTGATATCAACCAGAATAATAAAAGCTAATCTGCTGTCGTTTTTCTCCTTTGGGTCTCTGGAGAGCAGGAGCAGATTTAACAGTCAAGAAGGCAGAGAGAACGTGTTCTGGAAAATTCCTTTGGACAGCCAGTTCTTTCACTTTGCCTTGTGTTTATGCTCTACAGGGAATGTGCATGGGTCATCTGGGCAGTGGAAGGTGACTAATGACTGCTATGGCAAGTAAATCTGAGGTCTTGGGGGTACAGGTAGGGTCTAAACCATGAAATTTTTATTTAAAATATCTCTTCACTTTCCTGCTTTAAAGAGCTTCCTATCAGTTCGGTTTAACTACACCTGTAACTTCCCCAAGGTAAACTGCTATTGGTCCGGATGTGGAGGACTGTGAATGTTTTAATATGGAGCTAAAGTGATGATTTATTACAGTTTTATTTTACTACTATATTTTGGAATGTTTATTGCTAGGTGTAAAAATAAAAAGTATGTTCAGTCCTTCCTTTTGAAGGCAACTGGCAGCTGCAAGCCTCTGTTAACAGGGTTGCCTGAGCCTGTGGGTTCTGGCATGCAGGAAGTGGTCACTGTCACCCCAGGCCAGGCCATTGTTATCCCTTTGAGCTTGCTCCACTGGATGGAATTATTGCTGCTTATTTATGTCAACCAACTTAATTAGGTGCATTGCCTTTGGTGTTTCCCCTGGCAAAGGGAGAGTGTTGGGGTTCTTTATTTCACGGGAGCAGTCAGCGTCAGACCAAGGGCAAAGCCTGAATGTTCTCAGGGGAAAGGCCCCAGGGGTGCCAGCACTGAGGAACCTGTGCCCTGACAAATATGCAGCCCATGCATTTGTGATGGTGCTTAACCCAAAGCTCTGTTCAGAACTACCTTGGGAAGCTGATCTTTGACTTGAATTCTGGAGCTATCTGCAGGGAAAGAAGTCACTTCACTCTGTGTTGGTGCCTGATTGTAAGAGATTTAAAAAATAGTTTAGCTGTCTGAAAATAGTACAGTGTTACTCTGCTTATGTTCCAGAAGCCTCTCAGAGCTTCTGGATTTTTTCACCTCTGCCATAGAACCATCTAAAACTGACTGGATTCTTGATGCTGCTCTGTAGAAATAAGTGATTAATCTATGGTGTCAAACTTCCAGGCTACAGTTAATTTTAAAATAAAATCTTAAAGTGAGACCAAGCTTTTTGGTTTGAAAAGAAATGTAACAGTGAAGTCCTCGTTCTCCATCATCATTGATCATTCCCACAAGCTTCTGTTGGGTTGAATTAGGTTAGGGTAAGTTCCTCTTGAGGGGCTCCCAGCTCATGGGTGCTCCTCAGACCTGGTGAGCTGGGGAAAAAATGAGTGAGGGGCTTCCCAGTCCTTCTCCTCTGTATCTCTGGAGAACACCTTGGGTATCCAGCAGCCATGCAGGCCCTGGTAACACTCTGACTCATTTGGTTTGGCAGGAAGTCAAAACTGAGAGGTGATGGTGCTTGCAGGGAAGTGGGTGTGTGTGTGGGCAGTGTGGCCATCTAATGCTGTGCAGATGGAAAAATGCTGGGTTTTGGCTCATCCTTCTACCCAAAAACAGTTTTAATAACACTATACCTTTGGAAACATGAAGTACTGTAGAGATTCAGAGGAATCTGGTATCTGTTTTGAAGTTGGAATCCCCATCTTTCTGAACTGCCTGTGATTTGCTTTCTCTGGTTCTTAACGTGTGTTTTCCTCCCCCTGTCCACAGGCACTGGTACCACCTAATCCTTAAAGTGCCTTCCTCAGACATTTCCAGGTGCAAGCTTTGTGTTGCACCTCACAAAATTGCAGTCTAATCCTCGTAAATTAAAATGCAATTAAATAAACCTGTTCTTCCACTGTAAAACAGGGAGGAAGGAAGCCTTTTCCTTCTGCCCTTCCCTCTCTTGCCCTGTTGTTGTCACATTGCTCCAGTTCTTCCTGGAATGTGGGAGGATGCTGAAGTGCACGAGAAGCTCACCCACCACATCTGAAACAGCCATGTCCAATCTTCCCAAGCTCTGCCTGGCAAAGCAGGGCTCAGGGAATGAAGGAGGTGAGCTCATCAATGAGGAGAAGTGCACAGCCCTATTGGTGTTGGTGTTGTGCAGCTTTCTTGGCAGGAAAATGCTGCAGATGCACATCAGTAATTAAAAACAAAAGCGTAAGGACTGGACTTGTGGGGAGGGAYTCCAGCAGCTGGAAYGGCCACGAGAGGAWCAGCTTTCCATAAAGAGCAAGGAAATAAACAMAAGTCTGAAGATCATGGTGGAAGGTAGATCTATTGGAGTTCCTCAAAATTATCTGGAAGAAAAGGGGTGAAACACAACTCACACAATTCTGATCCCACGGGATCACTGTGTGGAGAAGATGAGTCTTGCCTTTTTACTAGCAACAGGGAAAASCTCCACATGAGCTGGGAGGTTTGAGGGTTTGTCTAGATGACCTTTAAAGGTCACCTTCCAAGCCAAACTATTCCATGATTCTCTGGAGCATGGCTGTCAGGCATCTCCAGGCATCTTTAAGAAAGGAATACAGGAGGTCGAATGGCCTGCCAGTTCAAGTGCCAAAATGAGCACCTTTTGGTGGAAAGTGGTGAGAAGTCTCTTCAGAATATGTTTCATAGCCTTGTGGAAAGATCTAGCTGGAAATACAGGAGTGAGAGGCATGCTGCCTGTGAGATGAATTGAGAAGAAGCTGCAGTTAGGCTGGAGCATGAGAAACTGAATAGTCTTGTCAAGCTGAAAATTGGCTTCTATTCAATAGGTGCAGATCCTTGTTGAAGAACCTGGTGTGGACTCAACTGCAGATGGAAAACAAGACACGTGGTAGAGATTTCATGGAGGAAAAAAAAAAGTTGTTAGAGGAGATCACAGGTTGGACATGGTTCAGTGGTGACAAACCTCGGAAAACTGCCCACAAAATGAATGGCTTTGTGCAGGACTGTTCCTTCAGCATCACTGAAATGTCACATCTGACCTTTGGGCTCTGTAATTCAAGACAGACATGTTAGGTGCAGTGTCTGGAAAATGCTCAGAATCCTCTGTGAGAATTACCAGGTGATTGGGATGTGGGAGAGAGGACGGTCTTGTCCTTTTTGAATGCTTGAAACAACCTTCTCCTGTGTCAGCCCTCGGAGGAAGGAAACAATTTGTTCCTTGTCTGCAGGAGATAAGAAAATAGCCATAGGTTTAAATTTCAGCAAGAAAGTTTCAGGCTAGGTGGCAGGAAAGCAAAACACTTGGAGATCACTGGGAGCAAGCAGTGGAGTCTCCACCACTGGTTGGGTAAGGACAGGTTGGGCAAACTTCCACCAGAGTGATGGGAGAGTGAGCCACCCATCGCTGGTGGATGAGCTGGACCAGGCTTGGTTTAGGCTGTCTGTCTGTCTGTCTGTCTGTCTGTCAGCAAAGGTGGGGATGTCTTTCCAGTGAGTGCAGGCAGGGTCCTTCCCAAGCAACTCAGTCTCCTTGGCAGCCACTCCTCTCTATCTGAAAGATCCTTGCTTTTGTTTGTTTAAGATGGCTTTCTTTTAGGAAGACAATATAATCAATTTTTCCTTCCTCGATTCTTCCTATTAATTGCCTAAATAAATGCTGTGTCCACTCCAGTCTCATATTATTGCACTTTATATTTAAATGACTTGGCAGATTCTGTTACTTTTATGTTTGCTCCTTCAGCAGAAGGAAGGAGGCTAATCACATTACTTCAAGAGCAAGATACAGAAATAAAACCTAGAATTCAGTCTACCTCTCAGCTACTAACCAGAGTGGAAGGGAAATAACATCAAGATAAAATTCACTGGCTGAATTGTCTGATTTATATTGTCTTTGCGTACAGCAACATCTCAGTGGGAATTTTTGGCTTTTTCTTTTGTGCCTGGTTTTTGGTGGCTTCTCTAAATTTAGTACCCTCTTTCTTTCTTTTTTTTTTTACTGCATTAAAAAAACCTGAAAGTGGTAAGTATGTAATGTGTTAATTAGGGGCTTTGGGAGGGAAATTCCTAATCTTTTGCAAGGCAATTCTGTTGGAAGGGAAGCAAGGGACTTCAAGAACTTCAATTAAACATGTACATCTTCTGAGAGATCCCAAGTAATTGAGAGCTGAGAACAGAGTGCTGGTTAATGGGATGTCTGGGTCAGACTCTGAGCCTCAGAAGTTTGATGCTGCACAGCTTGTCTCTAGAGACAGGGCAGGAAAAGCTGGGGCCTGTTTCACTCTCTGACAAGAGATATCCCAGAGGAATTGCAAGGAGTAGTATCTTTGCACAGCTACTATTTTTTCCCCCTAAAAATACATTTTTAATCTGTTATGTTAGTGGTTCGGCTGCTATTCCTTTGCTTCAGCTTTGAAGGCTAAACATCACATATACACATTATTTCTGAAATGCTGGATTCCTCCTCCACTGTGTCATTGTGCGTTATTGTGTCCCCAGAGCCACCAGAGTGGCTGCTGGCCCTGCTCTGCTGGCCCTGCTGCTCTGTGGGAATGGTTTGGGGATGTTCCCATGCTCTGGGGAAGTTGGGTGGGTGCTGTGGCAGCACCTGATTTGGGTGTCCCACCCCTGTGCAGAGACTGCAAACCTGGCATGACCTGCAACAGCCATTTTCTGTGCCAATACTTCAGCTGGGCAGTCTATTTATGGAGACTAACACATCTGTGAGAGTTTCTTGTAGTCTGACAATTTGAGGTTTTTCAAAATAGATGTTTTATAGTTGATGAGAACTGTCCTTTTTGTGAAATCACCTGTCTTCTGTATCTGCTAATGTTGAGGCTTATTACATCTGTCTTCTGAAATGCACTAAAAAATTCTAGTTTTATCTACAGCCTTAATTGCTGTAAAACCTCTCTGATAAATAATAACAAAACCTCTCTGATCCAGACTGGATAGCAATGGAGATGGATGGAGGGGCTGAATTGCTGAAAGGGCCTCAGGGATTGTGGAAGGCAKCAGGTCACTGYRGTACATTAAGAATAACCAAGCCTAAAGGTAGGAGTTACTCAAAATTAGAGGTGGAATAAATTTCTGGGGATGTYAGAAGATGGCAAATGTTCACACAATTAATAGTGGTGGATTTTTCTGCACTGGGGCTAGAATGAGAATAGAAAGGGAAGACACTTCACAAATTGCTGCACCCTTTGCATTCTGCAGAAATGGGTGCAGATGGTAAATGTGAGCTAACAAGGTTTGAAGGGGCAGGGAGGAGAATTGCTGTGCTGACTCCTTCAGGATCACAAGTGCAAACATCACTTTATCACCATGCACTGCCAAACACCAAGTGGAGCAATTCTCTGTCACCCTGCATGCCTGACATGTGGCCATTAGCATCGTGTCATAGTCAGGCTCTGTTTGTCCCCTGTAGCACTGGCTGTGGTAGATTTAAAAAAAAAAGCGTGTCAAAAACCCAACCAAACAAGTGTGTGTGTGTGTGTGTGTGTGTGTGTATGTGATTTCTGAGAGAAAAGGAATGGGAGAAAGAAAAAGAGAGGTTTTAAAAATCATGTGGAAGTATTTGGACCTGCCTTCAGCCCAGAAATATTATTTTAACTCCACATTTCTTTGAGAACCTGATAAAATATATTTTTCCCCACAAAACAGTTACTGGAATTAGAAAGTTTTATCCCTSATCCCATGAGGTTGCAAGTGTAAAAGCATTACCTTGGGATGTGTCTGATCATCTCTGAGCTAAAGCTCACAGCTCMTAATTCCCAATCCCCTGGAGATGGATGCTTAATTGAGGAGTCAGTGGTGCCAGAAGAGGGCTTTCTGTGGGGCAGTGTTAAGTGTCACCAAATGCAGTTCCAGGATCTCAGACAGCAGCACTGGAGTTGCTAATTGCACCGAGGGTGTTTTCTGAGTGGCAGATGGGACTTGAGACACTCAGACTGATTGCTCTGTCACAGAGCCAGCCAGGGCACAGAGCTGTTATCCTACAGGGATGCCAGGAACTCATCTGTACCCCTGTGGCTGATAGATGGGGGAGCACTCCTCTGACCCTGCCATTTCAAAAGCTGACTCATCTTTTCTGTTTATTGATGCAAAAATCAATTTCGGTAAGTTGTGGGGKTTTTTATGATACTTGAATGGATGCAACTTCTTTCCATCTTGGTTTTGTCATCTCCATGCAGTTTGCCTCTTCTCTGCATTAAAAGCAGATGAAGAGGCTGGAACTTCTAATGGCTTTTGCAATGAGTCACAAGTGCATGTCTAGACTCTTTAGACAGTTTTTATGTTTTCTCACTAGCCTGTAGGATGAGATTTTCTCCTTGGTAAACTAGTTACAGAGCCAGATCCAAGCATAACCATTTTCCTGTTTTGGAGAGTTTKACAAGCTCATGTCAAAACTGTATCTTAACTTAGTGTGTCCATGCTGAGACCTTCAAGATGCCACGAGAGAGCTGAATCTGTGGGATCTCACTGTGGGGTGACTCCATGGGATCCTGCCCCTGGGAGCTCAGGGCTGGAGGTTCATGGAAGAACTCGGTGTTGAGGGCTGYTGGCAGCCCCTTCTGGCAGCAAATTTCAGGGACTGTAATGAGGCAAATTTTAAATGGATTGGTTCCATGATTGCAGTTCAAGTTTTTAATCTCAAAATGCATTTCCAGTGCAAGCGGTGGTGGCTTTGTCTACAGATGTGGAAACTTCAAATTTAGCACCTCAGTGCCTTTTATGAAATACACCTGATTACCCTGGAGGAAAGGTTGATCCCATCTCTTGAAAGGCTTTGTCAGTGTGACTGCTGCCTTAATTAGTTTGTAGAGATTTCTGTTCTGCAGGAAATGTAGCTGTGCTATCACTAAAGTCTTTGTTGCAGTATAAAAGTTGAATGTCGTTTCTTGACGCCTCTTATAACAAAATGTTTGGTTTAAGGACTGGCAACTGGAACAGCTAAAATATTTCAAGTGTTTGTTATATTTTTCTAATTCACTAAAATGACAA
This sequence comes from Malurus melanocephalus, assembly GCF_030028575.1. Taxonomy (NCBI): domain Eukaryota; kingdom Metazoa; phylum Chordata; class Aves; order Passeriformes; family Maluridae; genus Malurus; species Malurus melanocephalus. The sequence goes on along the minus strand of NW_026624116.1, from coordinate 156,327 downwards.
AATTCTCTTATTTCCAGGGTTGCACACAGAAGTACATTGTGAAGAACTACTTCTACTACTACTTGTTCAAGTTTTCAGCTGCTTTGGGTGAAGAGATTTTTTATATCACTTTCCTTCCATTTACCTACTGGAATATAGATCACTCCGTGTCCAGAAGAATGATAATTGTTTGGTCTGTAAGTATTTCTGTGATTAATTCAAACTTTAATTCTGTGTCCATAGCAAATGAATAATTAAGAATAAGAACAACCCTTCAAACAAACTAAATCCCTTCAAACAAAAGAAGCACCAACAGTGTTCAGGTGTAATTAGTGTGTTCAGGAAGCAGAGGCATTGCAATGCTGAGAGAGGAGGCGAGAGACATCAGCTGACTCAGGGTTTCTTCATCTCTGCCACATCTTGGACTGACTTTTTCTTTTTTCAGCACAATCACTTGATTGAGCTGCTTTTGATATGGTTTGTACAGAATAGTTGGGAAAAGACTTCCTTCCCAATGTAAATAGTATTTTAGGGATCATTTTTCATCACTTTAGGAAATTTTTCTCTTATTTTTTCTGTGTAACTTTTGGTGTGGTTGAAATTACTATAAACCTGATAGTAGGGGGATGTGCAGGCTGCAGTGGAATAAGCAGGTTTCTGCTGCAGTCACTTGAAGGGGCAAGATCAGATTGTCTGTTGAAGKTTAAGACTTAAAAGCATTGATATTTATTAATATGAGAGCATTCATGAATTAACTGACTTCAGTGTTGCTTCAGCCTTTACAAATGCAGTTTGGGGTACTCAGAATAATGCATTTATATCTGAAGAAACAGAAGATTATCAGGCACTTCAGGCCAAGACTGGTTGTTTCGTCACTGCCATTGCTCATCTTGGTATTTCCCTGCCCAAATAAAACCATTTTAGAACAAAGAAATGGGGTAGGGAGCCCCTCTGCAGGTGGCAGACCCTGGAGGCTCAGCTATCAATCTTRAGAAACTGAAGCTTGGTAAAATCTTGGATATTATACCCAGGTTTGTTTATTTCCAGTGAAGCTTCTCTGTGATCTAGTCAATTCTGGTTCATAGGATTCTGTCTTTTGGGGTCATACACTTCAAATGCTCCTGGTCTTGGACAGAAGGCATCGGTTGCTCTGTGCCAGTAACCTTAGTCAATACATTACACAAAGAGAACGTGAAAAATAACTTGCAGATGAAATTTAGAAGTAGGTGGACACAGGATAACTAGAGCTGGGTTTTGGCCAGGAGTACACCTACAGTTTCTGGAAATGCGCCACAGAAGATGAAAATTGGTAGTCACTGCATTTTGGGTTTGCATATAGCTGAAAAAAATGAGACTTTGGAATTCTTTACATGCATTTCTGCAGAATTGCCTTGTCTTTTCCTTGCAAGGAGTTCATCTGAGTATTGGCCAGATTTAGTCTGATTCAATCAGAGTATTCAATCATGTGATATTATGATAATTGATATTATTTTTCACTTAGAGAGTTTGGTGAGTTATGCTTTACACTGAAAACGGGAAGCCATTTTAAATACATGGGCTTGCAACAATCTGTACTTTTAAAATCTGTTAACTGTGAAATGGTTAACAGTGTCTGTGCAGGCCATGTGTTGATGTTGTGGCATGCTCAGCTGGGGGATTTCTTGCTGGGGAGCAGGGATGCCACTCACGGTACTGTAAGAGATGTTGGTCTATCTTACAGGGTCATAAAATCATAGACTGGCTTGGGTTGCAAGAAACATTAAAAATCATCTGCTTCCAGCCCCCACATTCCACCAGACCAGGTTTCTCCAGGTCCTGTCCAGCCTGGCCTCAGATGCCTTGTTCATGGATGGGACATTTGGTTTAGCTGCATGGGAAACATCAAGGTGTCAGGGACAAAGCTTGCTTTGAACTAACTGGGAGGAGTGTTAAAGAAATGCTTCTGAGTGGATGATGATGGTGATTTGGAGCTAAGAAGAGCTGTGTTGGATAACAGTAAAAATCCAGGAAGCCTGATGGTCTCTGAGAACAGCTGAGAGWGGAGGGTTTGGAAGAGCATGAAGGGACAAGTGCTGCACCCAGCAGATTCTGCAGAGGCTCTTACCCAACTGGGAAAGGACTGGTATCAAAGGAAGAGTCCTAAGGGAAAGGTTTATCCCTTTAGTTCCGCTTTAAAGGGGGTGCTCAGGATGAGGAGAGGTTTTTTAGTGAGGCTCTCCAGCACAGACAGAGAGCAGACCAGCAATGACTTTYTCATGAACCTGGTGCAAAGTGCATGGATACATTGGGAATGTGGCTGGCAGGGGTGATGGGGACTGACAGGGTGAGACCACTGGCCTGTGAGCTCTGGAGAAACAGAAATGGTGCCAAAGGTGGTACTTTTTTTTTCTGTTTCCCACTTAAACCTGTGAGTTTCTGCTGCAAGTTGGAAATGACAATGTCAGCGTCCCAGGATGAATCAGGGGAGTGTCTTCCCTTAAAAATTAAAGCAGTATTAATGCTGTTTACAAAGCCTTCCTGCCATCTTATCTGTAATAGTTTATGCGGAGCCAGTCACCCCCATTTGAGAAAGATAATTTYAAATTGGAGCAGGGCCAGGGATGATTAAAGAACAGACTATTTTCTGAGCAGAGACCGAAAGCTTAGATAAATCCCTAGCAAAATGAAGTTGGAGAGAGAACGGGGCTAGTTTCAAAAACCATGGGAAGGAAGGAGCTTCTTAAAATAAAAGTTTCACAAGAAGAAACATGCATAAAGCAGTCATAAATAATTTCAGTTGAAGCCAAAGGTTGTGAAATAGTTCTAGAAGGTTGAAGTGCAGTAAGAAAAATTATAAAGAGTTTAATTCAGCAGCAGCAGAGGAGTGGACTTGGAACCCTTGAATGACTTCCCCTACCCTGGGTCCCCAAAGCCAGCTGCTTGTGCCTTTCTGTTTCGGTGGATGGCTCTGGGGAATGCTGGCTGTTGCTGCATCCGGATGCTTTGGAAGCTCCAAGCAGCACGTGGTGCTTCCATGATGCCTGGCCTCAGGATTCACAGAATATATGCAGGCTTTGCCTTTACATTTGTGGATAGATGGAGGAATTAACTGTGTGAAACCTCTGAGCAAGGTGCTGAGTCAGAGCTGAAGGTACCCTGCTGTCTTTACTTTCCTTCTCCAGCAGTCTGAAGTAAACATTCTTGAAGCTGCACAGGCGAGGTTTTGATGCTTGTGACTCTTGCAGCTTCAGCCAGAGAGTGCAGAGATGACAAATCACTTCACACACTCCCCAGATGTACCTTAAATTTACTGCACATCTACACTCAAGAGGTGAAAGCTCACTTTCTGTTTGTTTGGTTTTTACTTTTTGCACTGCATCAGGTTTGAAAGCTTTATTTTGGTGTGGAATTTCAAAGGCAGAGACCTGGAAAAAAAATACTGTTTCAGTTTGTTGTTCAGCATGCCTGGAAATCTTTTTCTGGCTTTATTTTTTTTTTTTTTTGGTCACACCTCTTTCTGGCCCATAAAACATTAATTTATGCAATACAAATAAGAGCTGGCCAGCGTGGACTTTGTCGGGGAAGGTGTGGAAGCTGTTGGCGTGTGACAGTGATAAGCTGCTGACTCAGGAGTAGGTGGCACCTCTGGAGGAAGGCAGAGCKTGGGTGTCTGGTGATGCCAGGCTGTGTGTGCCCTGCAGGGCTCCCTGAGCAGCAGGGTGGGGACACCTTCAGCAAGCCTGAGAAGGTCCTGGGACAGCAATTTGGTGTTCTATCTTGCTTTTTAGAGGAACAGTTTGCTAAAGGCTGTCAGCACTTAGTTACTCAGCAGTGATGKGCTCTTAACTCCCTCTCAGGATAACCAGGACTTTCCTAATCAGCAGGAGTCTACCTGCAATTGTGATGCCACTGATACCACTGTGCAGTGATTCAAAATACACTTGGAGGCAAATTTGGGGTTTAACAGTTCTAGTGTGCTAGTTTTAGTGCTTTTGCAACCTGTCACTGAAACAAGCCTGGAACTGCTGATAAACACAGTCACTTGAAAGCTGAGCTCTTTCAAGCACCAGATATTGCACTGCACAAGAACATGTAAAACTATTCAGGCACGTAAGTAATTATATGTCAGAATACAAAAAAAATGGTGTGTTCAATTTGATAAAGTGTTGATTGAAAGGGAATTTTGCAAGAGCTGGTAGCTGTACTCCACCCTTGAAGAAAAAGTGCCAATGAGGCTTTCATAACTTGAGATGACTGTGAATCATGTAAGGTGAAGCTTAAATTGGAAACCTKTTGTATTTCACTAGAAGTTCCAGGTGTAGCAGTTTGCCAGTTTTAGGTGTTRGGTAACAAACCATATCCATGTGCCAGTACTTCTTCCTCCTTCCAGGAGGTCCCAAATTTTCTTCTTTGAACCCATTATAAGATAGTCCTCTACCTTACTGCTTTTGTCTAAAGGCTTCTTTTAAAGACAGAGTGAATGTGTTAGGGTGTTGGCTAGTTGTGGTTCTGGAGGCTCGGGGCTCTACTAATCTTGTTCTGGTTTGGTGTTTCTGAAGCCTGAATTGACATGAAGTCCTTCCTAAATATGTGTGTATGTGTGTATATATRTGTATATGTATATATATATATAACACTTTTTTAGGAAGCTGCCCATGCTGTCTGTTCCCTCTCCTGCCTCCTGCTGCTCTTTGCTGTGATGTGAATTCTCTGCTGTTTGTGGTGRGCTGCAGACCTGCCTGCTGCCTTTGCTGCTCCCATGGTGGCCAGGACAACCCAAGGGCTTGGGCATCCCACCAGCTCAATGTGACCTCGAATGTCCCACTGAGCCTGGCCAAACCCTTGGTAAATGTGAAAAGTTCCTGCAGCCATCCCAAGGTTGATTTCTGGAAAACAATCATAATAATGGAAATGGCAGGTCCTGAACTGCCACAGCCAGCTGCCCTCTCCTACAAGTTCTGTGCACCACGAGGAGGATGCCAGCCTTGCAGCTGCTGTTGCCATCTCTGCACGGGGGTGCTCCAGGAGGGGATGGGAAGCAGGGCACAGTCCCAGGGTGGCTGACACAATCCCCCTCAGGCTGGGGGTGCCTGGGGCTCCTCTGCTCTGCAGGGCTTCCTCCACCTGGGCTGCTGCCAGGGCAAGGGGCCAACAGTGCTGCTCGGTGACTTTGATGGTGTGCTCCAAAGCCAAGCCTTTGTTCTTGGCATTGGCTTGGGGGTAGGAGGAGTGTCCCCACAAGAGCTGGCTCCTCCCTGCCCTGCTCCTCTTTTGCTCTGCACCAAGTGATGCTCGAGGGACACAGCTCCTTCTGCAGTGTTTGTCTGGTCACTCAGGCTGGGGGTGCTGAGAGCAGAGCAGTGCAGGCTGGCTGCTTGGCTACATTTCTGTATGATAAATCAAAGTCACGCCTGCCTCAGCAACCATGTACAGTCTTTGCTTCTGCTTGACTAATCTGAAATGCTGCTTTATTAATAGTGCATCCTTTTTTTACTCTGACATGCTTGGTCACTCCTACCAGTGTACAGTGCTTGAGAAAAAAAAGCCCAAAGTAACAACACTTTCAAACTGTAAATTTCCTTTCTGGGAGGATGACATATACTACAGCAAGCCAGGGTTTCTAGAGCCAGGTTATAGAGTTTCTATTTTGAAGCTAAAGCAGCACATTCAAAGTCAGGCTGCCACACTGTGAGTCTCAGGAAAGAAGCTGCCAGTGCTATTTGACTGTGTGTCTTCTCTAGAATTTCATCTTGTCCTTTTAGTAGATCAATAATGAAGATAAGGAGAGCTGTAAAACCAGAAGCTGAAAACGAATATGCTCTGGTTCCCGTTTGTTAGCTGAATAATACATAATACAAAAAGAGTTGCTCCTCCTGACCTTCACGTGCCTGTGGRAGGGTCAGGTGTGCCCATCCCTGTGGGAGGCTGTGGCTGGGGAGGGGTGATGGAGGACGTCCACACACAGCCCACCTGCAGCACTGAGCCCATTTCCTCAGTCCTGCCAGGCTTGARGCTGGGCAGCTGCCAAAGGAATGTTCCTCAGGGGAAATTGCACCCTGTGGYGGTGCTGCCGTGCCTCTGCATAAGGCACTGGCTTGGCTGTGTCTGTCTGCTCCACTGTGTGGTAAATCTGCCTCCAGAGCTCAGCTTCCTGTCACGGGAGTGCTGCATGACAGGAGTGAGGGAAAAACATTGCAAATGCCAGACAGCACCTGCAGGTGAGATAAACCTCCTTATAGATGAGGTATGCAAATGTCAGGGAAACAGGAATCATGGCACTCAGAGTGGAACAGCTCCTCGCCCCAGAGGGATGTTGGAACAAATGAATTGGTATCCACACCTGTGTGGATGCYAATGTCTCAAATTTGGTTGCATGATTGTTCACTAAAGCAAGTTCTATTAAAACACAAAGACAGAATTGTCTTGTTTATCCTGATGCAAAGGCTCAGGTGAGGAAGTATTTTAGGAGATAGACCATATATATGACTCAGTGCAAATTAAGAGGAAGCTCTCAGGAAAAGATTACAGAGGCTGTCTTGCTGCTATAGCAACTGCCAATTGCCTTTGTGTAGTCAAATGAAATGCTGTTGACCCAAACTGCCAATAAAGCCTTGCCTTTCCTTCACCTGGGGTCCTGGCTTACTTTAAAGGATTGCTATTACCCTCAGCACAGGCCAGCCCAGCTGCAGTGGTAGGCATCAGAGTTTGAGGAAGGTCTTGTTTAAGTTGCTTATAGTGTTAAAAAAATTTTTGAGGCGGGGAAGAAGAAAGAAGTGTTCACCCAAGATGATTTGTTGGTTTGGGTTTTTTTTTTTGTTTGTTTGTTTTGTTTTGTTCATTTGTTTGGGTTTTTTTATTGCTGCTTACATTTGTTGCAAGGATTTAACCTGGAAGAGTTCAGTGTAATTTTCATTACACGAGTTCAGTGTAATTTTCATTACACTGGGAAAGCATGGATGTGCATGAGAGAAGGGCAGCGGTGGGCACTGCTGGGTAGGTCCCACTAGTGCTGCTCCTGCCCTGCTGTGCGGCACAGGGCTGTCCCCAGGGAGGGCACCCACTGCAGGCAGGGCTGCCAGAAGCTCGTCTGCTTTTGCTGTGCTGTGAGCAAGGATCCCGCACGGAGCCGGGGCAGTGCCGTGTTCCCGCAGCCCCCAGAGCCCGCACGGAGCCGGGGCAGTGCCGTGTTCCTGCAGCCCCCAGAGCCCGCACGGAGCCGGGGCAGTGCCGTGTTCCTGCAGCCCG
>NW_026624116.1:96487-149049 GCF_030028575.1 Malurus melanocephalus | reverse complement strand
AGCCCGCACGGAGCCGGGGCAGTGCCGTGTTCCCGCAGCCCGCACGGAGCCGGGGCAGTGCCGTGTTCCTGCAGCCCCAGAGCCCGCACGGTGCCGGGGCAGTGCCGTGTTCCCGCAGCCCCAGGAGCCCGCACGGAGCCGGGGCAGTGCCGTGTTCCTGCAGCCCGCACGGAGCCGGGGCAGTGCCGTGTTCCCGCAGCCCCAGAGCCCGCACGGAGCCGGGGCAGTGCCGTGTTCCTGCAGCCCGCACGGAGCCGGGGCAGTGCCGTGTTCCCTCAGCCCGCACGGAGCCGGGGCAGTGCCGTGTTCCCGCAGCCCCAGAGCCCGCACGGAGCCGGGGCAGTGCCGCGTTCCTGCGGTCCATGTGCGCAGCCCGTGGGGCGCAGGTGACACAGAGCACTATATCTGTATTTGGTGGCCTGTACCAGTGTGCCCCTGCCATCATTCTCCTTTCGGGAAGCCTGCTGGTTCAGCAGGTGGGGGGTATTTTACCCCACCCACAACTGCTGTTTCTGCCATATCACCCAGGATATCGTGTGTAAAGTCACGGGCACGGCACCCAGATAAGCTAAAGGCAAAGGTCTGGTGATTCAGAGATCAGTGCTTAGTCTGAGCATATTCTGGACACCTCTTCATGTTTTATGGAGGTTGTCTCACCTCTCCTTATTGTCTATACAATGTACTTTTAAAAAGCAGAAGGGTCAGAATTCAATTTGGGATGTCAGGAAGGGGAGGGTGTTGTGAGGATGCCTGGTATTTTCATTTACCCATCCCACCTCCAGCATTCAACCTGTTTTTCACCATCAGAGGAGTCCTAGCATAGCCTTCATTTTTTGAGATGACTCATTTCCTTTTCTGCAATGCTCTTACGTTCTAGGGCTAATAATACTTCCACAAGTGGAAGTCATTATTATAGAGGGCTGCTGATAAACTGGTTCATCCTACCTTGCCACTCAGATGGTATCACAAATGGCAGCCTCAATGTTTTATGTTCTGCCCGAGAGAGTAATTTTTCTTTCARCCCTGGAATTTAATTAACATCCAAACATGTGCCTGCATCCATTTGGAAACTGATGGCATTAACTAAATAAACCCACACAGCAGGTTTTTAAAAGATGTTTGTTCCTTGAGCCTTTGTTTATTGTGAACAGTCTGGGGCAGGGTATTCTCTGCTGTGTCCGTAGGAGCAGCCAGGTGTGTCCCACCYGCTGCTGGTAATGAGGCAGTAACGTGATTCACACCATGAGGGATAAAGGCTGCAAAGGCAGCAGCGCTCACTTTTCCAGGCTCTAGGGCTGGCTCTAAGTCTAGCACTCTCTAGCAGGTGCCTTGGTGTAGAGAGAAGAATGAAGGAACGTGACAGTATTTTTCCTGGTCTTGACTGGTGAATCCTGGATCCTGCCATCTTTCTTTTAACGTGAAGCCGTTTTTTAAATGGCTGGTGGGGGAGAGAGAGAGATGCAATGTGGCTGGTRACAAACGTGGCTGTGGGTGATTGCGTTGCTGTTCCAGCATATGGCTAACACCAGCAGCATGGAAAGGATGTTATTTTAAGGCCCCTCCTTTGCTGGTGGAAGCATGAGAAGCAGAAGAGCAGCTGTCTCACACAGCAACTGAGCTTTCATGGTAGACATCAGTTAACCTGATTTTTGTATCAAAAAGAAAAGGAAAAATGTTTGCTTTGTTTTAATGAGCCTCCTCYGCATATGCCTGGCTACACTTCTAAAGGGAGGAGGGTTACAATAGGAAGCAAATACATCCTACGGGGACAGCCTGGTTAACTTTATTCAGCTGTCCTCACTGTGGGTGCTGAGAGCCTGCTGCCTTTGAGAGGAAGGTGCTAAGGAGCCAAGGATGCCCTGGGCATGGCTGGATGGGCTGTACTCCTCAGGGATACTAGATAGCATTACCTCTGCTTCTCTTGCTGACCCAAGAATGCAACATTTCCCCCAAAAGCACCACCATTGCTCTTCTCCGGAGCTAATTGATGTAGACCTTGCTTGAACCTCTGGTGTCCCAATCAGGGACAGAAAGACTTTTACTGGGAAGTGAGGTGGGAGAACTGGTACCTCATGTTGCCTGTCCAGTTTTCCCTGTGCTGCCTCTGCGAGGATGCCAAGGCTGTCATTTATTAACCACACGGGTGGTGCATCCCAGCAGGGCTCCTGCAGCAGCCGGTGCAGTGGTGGAGTGGGATGGGAGCTGCTGGGAATGGGGGAGCTGGTGCTGCACATGGCTGGGAGGGACACAGCTGGGCAACGCAGTGATTCCAACGTGGGGGTGGAAAAACTTCTCTCACAGCTGTTTACTTTGCAGGAGAGGGGCTGTGAGGGATAAAGAGGAAACTTAAATTTCTCTGGCACGGGGTGGGAGCCAGCTGTCTGTCTCACAATGTCCTGTATTGCTGAATCTCATCAGCCAACCCTCTTCTTGGTCCCRCTTCTGCTCAGGTTACCACACAGTGCAGCAAAACCGCCTCTTCCTTYGCTGACCAAGCTAATGGAAACCCCTTTAATAATTCAGGGGATAAATTCTGCACTTGGAGGGGTGGGTTTTGCAGAGAAAAGCACAGAAATACAGGTTGTTCTTGGGTGGGCTGCATGGGGATSGCCTGTGCTGACTGACAGCCCTGTGGCCTCTCCTGTCCCCAGATAGTGATGTACATAGGCCAGGTCTCCAAGGACATCCTGAAGTGGCCTCGGCCCCTGTCACCACCTGTCGTGAAGCTGGAGATGAGGACGAACGCAGAATATGGGATGCCATCCACCCAYGCCATGGCAGCTACAGCCATCTCCTTCTCCTTCTTCATTGCAACCACGAACCAGTACAAGGTAGGGGGTACAAAAACAAAAGAAGAAAAAGAAAATACATTAAAAAAAGAAAAGCATGTGTCTGCTTCTAGCAAGCTGCATAAATCTTGCAAATCCAAAGCTGTTGCCACTTCCAGAGGAGCTCCGTATTTATTTTCACWGATCTGTGTTCTTCCCTGTGCTTACCTGTAGCTGGCCAATAATCAACAAAAAAGAAATTTAGTGGAAATGTCCTTCCTTTTGCATGGACTCCTCTCAGCACTGCTGGCTGGCTGCACTGCCCTGCTGTGGTTTGGTGGGTTCACTGTGTTTTTGGATGTGGGGGGACTGTGGAGGGAAGGTGTCTGGTGCCAGCATTTGTGCTCACCCTGTGCCCACCAAGCCTGTGCTGCATGTCAGGTCATGCTGGCTCCAGGGAAACCAAAGGAGCTCTGTGTCACCTGGTTTCCCTGTGAAAGGAAAAGCACCCTTGGAAATCCCCTGGCTTTAACCTGTGTTAGACTAACAGCATGCACCATGACTGTTTGTCAGAGAACTAACAGCAATTTCACTGCACTGGAGCCAGTCTACTCGGGGAGTTTCATCATTCTTCCTTGTCATCTAAGAGATTTATTTCCTGGAAACTTATTTCTCCATTATTATTATTTTCATTCCATTTTACSAATCCAAGCATGTGTTTCCTGTACTCTAGCAATAATAACTTCCTGGCTGTATTGTGTTTAGGAATGTTTCTCAGCCCAATCAAGGGATAAACCCATGTAACCAAGAGGGCTCCTGCTCCCTGTGGGGTAACTGTTCAGAGAAGCTTGACAGTTGGATGGGGACAGGGAGCCATAAGAGGAAATATTTGTTAGCCCTGGAAGGCCAGATCCATCCCACATGTCAGAGCTRCCAAGAAGAACCAGTCAGCATCACCTTCTCCTCCAAAATCCACAAGTGACCAGAGGGACACATAGCTCTTCACAGGCTGTCTTGTGCTTCTTGGAAACTGCCATGAAACAATAAAGCTGCTGTCAAATAATTAAACGATTTAATTGCCTCTATTAAGATGGCAAAATCTCCCAGTACATTATGCTGCTATCTTCTCAAGATGCCCTAATCATCAATTACTGATCTGGACTAGCTCCCAGGCTGCCTGCTGAGGGAGGAGTCAAGTGGGTGTAAATGCTCCAAAGGCTTAGAGAAATGAGGGAAAATAGTGTTTTATGAACTGGCAGTGACATCTGCAGCTGGGTCTGAGCTCTCCATTCAGGGGGCTGGTGTATGCCGGGGGAAAGGGTCAGAAGGGACTTGTTATGCTTAGAATTTCCACAGAAGCATTTTTGTGCTGACCTGTGGYCACCCTGGTCACTTGACAGCCTCTGGCAGAAGATGGAGACTTTGTGTCAAATTGGATGAATTAACTTCATTTATTTATATTTTGAGTTGGTTTATTTTTTACAGAAAAATCTCCCTTATRGACAGAAAGGAACACAGCAGCCCACTCAGTTTCAGGATTTGAATGAGTGGATTAAGGGCTAATATGTTAAGCTTATTCTTTACCAAATGTGGGGTTTTTTATCCTTCTTTAATGTTGATTTATTTAACTGCTTCTTTCCATGTTTGCAGGCAACTCAGAGAGGGTATTAAGCAAAAACAGCTTYATAAGAAGATGATTAAACCTTTAAGTGTCATGGGGAAGAGCTGTCCTAATTGCTCTAATAGCTGGACTGTGGTTTCAGCCCAGACATTGATTGTCCACACTCAGCCCACTGCTCGAGGACTATTGATCACCCTCCTGATCACACTCTGCAGCTGTCACAATCCTCTTGGCTGAGCTGAGCCTGCTTACTGCCTCAGGCATGTCTTGTACAGCRTGCTCTGCCTTTTTCCTTAAGGTCTTTAACAATTAGATGGTATTTGCAGAATTGTTCCCTATAATTCCCTGCCTTACCCACTCTGTGGCCAATTCTTCCAAAAGCAGGCAGCACAGGTAATGAAATGACCTTGTAGCAGGATTGTACATTGACTGAGGCAGGGTCTCGTCTCAGGTCACATTATTCTCTTGGGGAGACTACAGCTCACTTCCTAGCACAATATCCTTATGTCATTCCAGCTGCTGGGTGTAATGGGCGTATTTAATTTATTTTTTTTCCCTTTTCACAGTACCCATTTGAGCTCGGCCTGGTGGCAGCGTTTGTGTTTTCCACATTGGTGTGTCTGAGCAGGCTCTACACGGGGATGCACACAGTSCTGGTAAGGAGGTGTCTCCAGCTCTGCTTTCTCCCATCTCCCACTCTTCAGATGATGCATGACCTGCCYTGGCAGTGCCATGAATACACGAGTCGCACCACTGGATTTGGGGCGGTGCATTCAAAGGAGCCGTGAGGAAACCCTCGGGCTATTGCTATTTGAGTCCGCAGGGGAGTGATTTATAGCACCGGCGAGCCGGGCGTGGGCCGGGAGCCGGGTGAGGTCAGGGTGGCATCCCAATTGGAGTAGCCCGTTTCGAAATTTTAATTGCGAGGAATGCACTTGGGCAACTGACGCTGCTCCCTRGCTAAGCCTTTTGTGCAATAGTATCAGTGTTTTTAGTGAGAAGCACTCGGGGCTGGTCCAGCCTGGGAGTGGCGGGGAGGAAGGAATTGCACGCTGGTGAATCACGAGGGTGAAGCGTGGCCAGGGCGCTGCCCAACAGCTCTCCTGTCACCAGACAGACGAGGCACTTCAGAATATCAAGATAAGTTTCTTGTTTCCAGCTGGAAGGAAATGAATTCTTAAGGGAGTGTGTTGCACAAATGCTTTGTGTGAAAATAATTGTAAAATATCTGTGACTTTATATGATAGATTTGCTTGTGCGTAGTTGCTTAGACATATCAGTCCTGCTTTCAGCGTTCCTGTGATAACACAGTAGCTGGTTCTTTCCTGACAAGAGAAAACTTTATTGATCTGTTTCATAAAATGGTCAGAGGCGGGTGGTCCAGCTTCCCAAACATGGATAAAAACTCCTGGCTATKTCCCCACAGGAGTTTGATATGTGTTGTTGGTTGCATATGCATAAATAATTGAATCTTTTTTACTAAGTAATAATTAYGTTTGTAATGAGACTTGATGACTGTAAGAAAGGGAGCCCTCATGAGATTAGGGKTAGCTATAAAATATAGCTTGACCTTCCCTTTCAGGCCCAGTGGATCAAAACAGTATCTTACATCGAAGTTGGAGACACGCTTTCTTGGCTACTGACCTAAAGTCAATCAGTAAAAATTCTTTGCATACTTCTCTTTGCTGGCCCATCATAATGAAAGACCCCTCTAAATTTAGATGGATTTTAGGGTAAAGAAGAAAACGTCCTTTGTGCTTCTGACATGATAGAAAAGGGCTTTAAAATAAAATTTAAAAAAAGCTTCGTAGCTGAAGTGTGAGCAATGCTGCCTTTCAGAAGGGCAGATGTGCTTTGCTGGGGTTTTCATCCTGTGTGTGCCATGGTGGGGATGGAGCTGGGGAAGGGCCCAATGACCACAGCTGCCACAAGCAGCCCCTCCATCTGCAGCAGCTTGTCCCCACAGTGACAAGGTGGGCTCCACTGTCCCACCTGCAGGGATGGTTCTTTGGGGAAGAAGTGCAGTTCGGAGCCTTTTCTGAGACTTTGTGCAGTGGTTCCTGCCCTRAGCTGTGATGCTGCAAAGCTGAGCAGTGCCCAGCCAAACCATCACCTGAAAGAGCCTCTGGATTTTTAACTGAGGCCTTAGTAGAAAGGATGTAATTATGTATTAGTGGTCTTAGCATTTTAATAAAGCAAGGAGTGGGTAACAAATATCCATGGATATGGTGTAACTGAATTTTTCCTGCTTGAGGAACCAGAGAAAAAGTGACAAGGAGGGTTACATTGTGCTTTGCTGCAGCTCCAGTGCAGAAGTTCAGTTTCTGCAGTCTGAGCTCTACAAATCCATCTGTATTTCAGCACTGCTGGGGGTGCTTTTGAATGTGTGGTGTCAGAATGCACAGCCATGTCAGTRGAAGAGATGTCACCATTAAAGACCTTCTGCAAAGGCAGTCAGCTGYTATGGGAGCTGTGTGCATCCTTACAGTTGTACCAGAATGAATGCTGTGCTCAGGGAAAARGGAACAAACACCCCTGGTCTGGGCTGGTACCAGGAGAGCATCACCCAGCCAGGGAAGGAGGTGCCTGGGGAGGATGTGTCTCTGCTGAGGGAGCAGGAGCATCCCAGCAGGAGGTTTTAAGTTTTGCCAGTAGTATTGCACCTTGAGCAAAATCCATGCCTGCCCTCATTTTAAAATTCCTTTGTAATTGCGGGCTTGGCGAGAGGCTAATCTGTTTACACAGGCAGACAGGCAAGAATGTGTTTCCTGGGAGTGCTAACAGCAGCTCCACCCCGGGAAAAACTCAGGTCCTGCTCCRGGGRCACAGCAGGGAGAGTCCATAAAAGCAGTTTTCTCATAAAAATTGGAGCCATCCCTCCTCTTCCCATCTTCCCCTTAATTTAACAGGCAAGGGGGGAAAGCATTAATTCTGCAATGCTAAATGTAGGTGTTGGTCTGGAGCTTGCCCACTTCCTCTGCGTGTTTAAAAAATCAAACCTGCCCATGCACACCAGGACTGAAGGGGAGTCACCACTGACAGCCATGGCTGGGCATGTCCTGAGCTTCCAAAATGAGGAGCTCATATATTGGTGGATAGGGGGACAAACAGAATAGACCACTGACCTCCAAACTTCGTTGTTCAGAAAAAACTTCTGAACATGCATTGTTTCTATTTCTATTATTTCTATTTCTATTTCCTTATTAATTGTATATATGCACTGTAGTACTGTTACGTACATTATTGGACACATACAAAATATACTTTAAAAATATAAGATAAGGATGAAATAAGCACTACTTTTAAATAATGCATATACTTTCTTTTACTTACTGGTGGTGCTCCCAGCTCTTTTGTGTTGAGGCAGTTACTTAGTGTTGGGCCAAAATATGCTTTGTGTATAAAAGTACCATCTAAGAATTGGTATCAAAACATGAATTACTGTGAAATATTGACACCTAATGGTATTTTACATACTAGACATCTGTGAACAAGTTTGTGTATTTCAACAGCTAGCCTTATGTTTTGGRTGAGAGAATAAAAAGAAGTTTTTATTAGGAATATGCAAAATGGCTTTAGGAGCTGTTTAAAACCAAACGTGCTGTGAATCTAATGGAAGTTATAAACAGCTGAAGCTCAGCCATACAGGAGTCACGCATTTACCAGAATGTCATTAAATATTTCTGTTGTGAAAAAGTCCCCTCATTCCTGCCTAACTCAAAGAGAAGCTCACATAAATAATTTTCAGACTGTGACCAAGCATGGTAGTAGTCAGCTGATATGACTCGTGAAAAAGGTACAATCTCAGAAGAGGAACATTTCTGTCTGTGACAACTTCAGCTTTAGCAGTGCTGCCTCTGTGTGACGCTGGAAGGGCAGCCAGGGAAATTTGTTTTATTGCTTTTTACCTGGCTGCCCTCACACAGATGGCTTTTGTCAGGGGTTACCTCCCGTCTCCTTTCTCACCTTTGTGGTTGACAACAATCAGGTTCTCAAAGCACCTTATTTGCCTCTGTTAATAAATTAGGGTTTAACTATGTGCTTGCTTCAGGCACTGCACTGAAAGCTGGATTTCAGAGACTTGGGCAACAAATTTCTTCTTGCTGTATTCCTGCCTGGAGGTGCCTACCTCCCACTGCTGGCAGAAACGTTGGCACATGCAGCACCTCCCACAGCTCTGCACTTTCCATCCCTGGAGCTGGTGTTCCTGGAATGGGAGCCCGTCCCTGACAAAGGACAGCATCTTCCCCTTTACGCAAAGCAAGCGAGGGATAATCCTGCTGATGTGATGAAATTACTTGTGGGGTTGTGGGAGGGAAAGGGTTTGTGTGAAAGCAGCTGACTGCAATGCTGTCCCTGAGATGGAGATGGGCATGAGCCTTTTCTGAGGTCATAGGGGGAKAACACCCTCAAAACATGAGAGCAGGTGAGGAGGAGAATGTGTGCCCACAGCTAGATGCATATCATAAGGCTAAGGCTGGGTTGGTGGACTGCCACGTCTTGTTTTGCACAGGCTTCAGGGTGTCCCTGCACATGGATAGTGCTATCACTGAATTTAGGGTGTTCCTCCACTGCTGGGCCCCACCAGTGCCAATACTGGTCTTTTTTTCATCACCTGAATACCTGGTTTACCTTCCAGGTGTCACAGAGCCTTTCAAACGTGATTTCTTTACAGGATGTGCTTGGYGGAGCACTGATTTCGGCTGTGCTGCTCGTGCTCTTGTACCCTGCGTGGGACACCATYGATCACTTGCTGTTAACCAGCCCCTTCTGCCCGCTGTTTTCCATAGCTGTGCCTCTTGTCTTATGCTACAACTACCCCAAACTAGACTACTACAGCCCTACCAGGGGAGACACCACTACTATCCTGGGAGCAGCAGCCGGAGCAACTGTGGGCTTTTGGTTGAACAACCAGTACGCTGCTCCAGCCTACACCAGCAAAAGTTTCCAGGCTGGATTTCCTCAGATCACCAGCACAGTGTTGTTTGTGCTGGCCAGGTTCTTCGTAGGGATCTCTGTTGTCCTGCTGACACGCTGGGTGATGAAGAGCGTGGTCCTTGGCGCGCTGGGCTATCGGTACCAGTTCCCCCTTCRTGACCTGCAGGCCCGCAGACGCCTGGAGGTTGAGGTGCCATACAAGTTTGTAACGTACTCCTCTGTCGGCTTCACGGCCACCGTGATTGTGCCGCTGCTGCACGAGCTGCTGGGACTGATGTGAGCACAGCTCCTCCTCACCGAGCCACCTGCAGCACCACTGCTTCGGAGAGAGCTCACTCCAGGCTGCTGACTCGACCAAAAAGTGTTTTGTGCCTTTCTGCACTGGTGTGGTGGGTCTGGCTCTGGCTGGATGCCAGGTGCTCACCAAAGCTGTTCTATCACTCCCCTSTCTCCAGGGAGAGGAAATATAATGAGAGGATCACAGCTCGAGACAAGGGCAGGGAGAGATCACTGAGCAGGTCCATTGTCACAGGCAAAACAGACTCGACTTGGGAAAATCAGTTTAATTTATTACCACACTCAGATCAGAGTAGGATAATAAGAAAWAAAAGCAAACACTATGACCACCTTCCACCTATCCCTCCCTTTTTTCTAGGCTCAGCTTCACTCCTGAATTCTCTACCTCCTCCCACCCAGTATCACAGAGGGATAGGAAATGGGRGTTGCAGTCACTTCATCACACCTTGTTTGTGCTGCTCCTTCACCCTTAGGGGTAGGAYTCCTCACACTTCTCCCCTGCTCCAGTGTGAGATCCCTCCCACAGAGGACAGCTCTGTCAAAACCTCTCCAGTGTAAATTTTTCACATGGGATGTTATTCTTTGTCCAGCSTGGGTCCCCTGAGTGATCACAAGTCCTGCCAGGAGCCTGTTCCCTGGACTTCCCTCGGGGTTCCACCCTTCTTAAAGCATCACCCTGCTCCAGTGTGRAGTCCTTCACTGATGGCAGTTGGATCTCTGCTCCCCATGGACCTGAAGGGCTGCAGGGAAGTCTCTGCTCTGGCACCCAGAGCACCTCTTACTCCTCCTCCTCCTGTGATCTTGGTGTCTGTAGGTTTGTTTCTCTCCCACACCTTCTCTCTCTGCCTGCAGCTGTGCAGGTTTTCCCCCTTTGTCACTCTGTTATCCCAGAGGTGCTGCTGCTGTCACTGATGGCCAGCAGTGAATCTGTCTGGGAGCCAGCTGGTATTGGCTCTGTGGGACTCGGGGGAAGCTTYGGGCACCTTCTTAGAGAACCTACCCTTGCAGCCCCACCACTAGCTTCCCTTGCCACACAAACCCTGAAATACCTGATCTGGAGGAGTCATGGGAAGGGCTGTGCATTTGGATTAGGAATCACTGACCCCCCTGTGTCCCATAACGAGAGACCTTTGGCCCAGGCAGCTGAAGATGACAAGCACAAAGATTAAATGCCATCCAGAGAAACCATGGGCTTGCTGCAGGGTTGGGGTTGCTGGGGAGCAGGGCTGTGCCTCTGCCTGCCCAGCCTAGGGCTACTGCTCAAGCAGTAGAGCAAGCCAAGGAAGGGCTCGGGTTTGGGGCACTGGGGAAAAAGCTGATGGTGGGGTGGGGGACGAGGTGACCAGCCAAGACCGAAGTGCCATCATGGGGCAGAGCTCATAGTGTCTTCTGATGGCGCTGCCAGACCAGGTTAGTTCTGTGTGGATGGTTTTATTCATTACAATTAAAAAAAAAGCAAAAAAACCAACAAACCACCAAAGTATAAAAGAGAAGGAAAATTTAAAACATTTAATGTGATTTGCAACAAATTTACCTTGGATATTAATAAGAAAGCCTCCACTAAAAGGTTCTTTGCCTACAACCAACTTAGCAGAGTTATTACTACAGCACTGAGGCTTGAGTCTGAACTGTAACTCTGATTTAGTTGCCCTGGCTAAGGGAAAGGAAAAAGTCCTTCCTGTTGTGTGGGGGTGACAAGTAGCATCCATAAAGTGCGTTGTGGAAGGAGCTGAGCAGTGACTCTGGTGGCTATGGCAYCTGGCAATGATACGATGCCATCATTTTCTGCTACTGCACAGCATCACAACTGGTCTTCCATGCATCCTGCAGCACTGTGCACCTGTAGAATAGCAGGGGAGGAGTGTCCATAGGAAGATCGTCCCTACAACTCAGGCTGCTTATTTAAAACAATGTATATCAGCTGTTGGACCCATGAGCTGTTGAGAAATACAGCAGTGAACGTGGTCTGCTTGGCTAGAAAAATGTACWGTGCTATTGCAGAGCTTCAAGCATGGCCCCCGTGCCTTGCCTGGCAGAATGTACAGTGAGCCAGCTTCCYAACCATGTCCACTTGTCTTCCTGGCTGCAAGGAAAATGAACCTGAACAATGTAAAGGAGGGGCTTTGCCTTCCAGTGACTGCTTGGGTAAAAATAATTCCAAAACCRTAGCTGGGACTTTGTCTGAGGAGTGTGAGGTGTGCACATGAAAAATCTGTGCCACTTTAAAYCCAGGYTGTCAGTCTCCAGAAGAAACGCAGRCAGAAATTTTAACCATTTTTTGATTTGCTCAGGCTGTGCGTAAGCTGTATTTTATCAGGTTGTGTGGACTTCACACGTGCATGCAAACAGCTCCAGCGAGCCTTTCAGCAGAGCACAAGCCCAGTCCTTCCTCCCCCTGGGGGAGTGCTGGACGTGGGCCACCACAGCCATGGGGTTCCATCCTCAGCCTCTCTTCCTCCTGTACACCACAGAAGTGCTGCCACCAGGTTTAAAACACCTTTAAACCCCTCGTGTTGAGAGTGCTGCATGACACACAGGTGCAGTGCACAATTGGAGCCCTGCAGAGGAGCCACATCACAAAATTGGGTAAAAACTTGGCAGCAAACTGAGCGTTTAAGCTGGGGATTGGAATTACTCCCAAGACAGGCACAGTTTGACAGGGACATTCATGCAGCTTTATGTGTAAAATTTCTGTTCTGATTCACAGCTATTTTCTGCYATGAAGATTTTATAAATTATATAGAGATGCTGCACAGGTATTTTTATAGTATTCACCTGCATGTGAATMATGCAATAAATGCAAATTGTGTTTGGTTCAAATTTTAAAATAAACTTATTTTGCAGAGTTTGGTGTCTGTCTGTTCAATTTGCATCTTCTGTYGATACTTTTAAATGACTAATGTAAAGGCAATGAGTCCCAGCTAAAAAAGTTTCCCAAGTGCAAGCACCCACCTCTCTTCCCAAGCTGTCCCACTTGTGGCTCCTTGTCCCCTGCTTAGTCTAGATATGAGCTTTGGCTCCTCCAGCACARTCCTGTTCTTTTAGAAACATTTTTAAAAAAAGACTTCTTGTCTGCTAATTGCTGTTTGTTAGCTTTGCAAATGGAAATGAGTGATTCGCTCTTGTACTTACTACTGGGGGTCTTTGGGGCACTGGAATCTCTATCACCTGCAATATCTACTTCTAATAAACTAAACAGTTAATTGGAAGCCAATTTTAATTGAGATGTGCAATGATAGCATGGCAACCCATGAACTACAGAATATTTTGCATGAGTTGGGGAGCCTAACAAGGTTTTGTGGCCAAGGATCTGTGTTTGAAACCGGGTAGGGCCACCTTCTCCATTCAGCATCACTCCTGCCTGGGGTGGAGTCACCCCAAGTGCCCACAGCTGATCAGGGTGAGCCCAATTGCTGCAGCATCCCTGAGCCAGCTGGGCTAGGCACAGCTTTCAGCTGGGCTCTGTGCTGAGCCTGTGCTCCTGGGATGCTCCCAGGACCACAGCCATGTCTGCAGGGCCAGAATTGGAGAGCCAAGTCTTCTGACAAGGTGACACATAYCACCCTTTCTGTATTTCATTAACCTGCAGCACCAGCTCCTCATTGCACATCCSTGTGTGCCTTTGCTGTCTTTGGAAATGCTCCCTGCCTCTTCATCCCTGCAGTGCAGGTGTCTCTGCATGTCCAGTGTGGTGGTAGAGAATGAGGTTTGGGGTTGGGTTTGCTGGCCATGCTCTTTGCTCTGTAACAAAGGCACCACCTGAATCCTCTCAAGCAGGCATGCTTGTGTTTTAAAGTAAAACTCCTGCTGATGTGAAAGGAGTGGGAGGTGACTTGCAGAGCATCACCCCTGCAGCCTGAGCTGTTGACTCCATCCATTTCTATGCAAAATCACAAGCAAGCTCATGCCTTGCTTTTCTGGAGACAGTTGATGTAATTTAGGGGACAAAAGAAAACAGATTCAGTTTGGACCCTTCTAAACTGTGCTACAGGTAGAAATTAGAAAACACAGGCACCTCGCTTAGCAGGGTGGAAGTAAAGATTGGCAGGGGGTGGATCTTGCACGTTTGCTAAGCCATGAGTAAAGCAAGGCCCTCGCTTGCTGCCAGCTCCTGCTCTTGTCAGAACTTCCCCTGCTGTCTCCCTGCCTGTCCCCAGTCCCAGGGGACACCTGGGTCTCCCTGCCTGTCCCCAGTCCCACAGCACACCTGGGTGTCCCTGCCTGTCCCCAGTGCCACGGGACACCTGGGTCTCCCTGCCTGTCCCCAGTCCCACAGCACACCTGGGTCTCCCTGCCTGTCCCCACCCCACCCCACAGGCTCGGTTTCAAGGTCACCGGGCGGTCAGAGGTGTCGCGTGTGCCAGGCCATGATGCCCTGGCAGCCTCCTGGCTTTTGCCCAGCCAATTCCATACTCACCTGCCAAACCAAGGATAATTTACATTTCAAGCAAGCACAGCGCCAGCCCGGAGATGGAAACAGTCGCAGGAGTCACCTTTCCACAAACAGCCTTGTGCAATGGCGGGGGTGACCTGCAGGCATGGGTCCTGTGCAGCCAGGGCTCTGCTCTCTGCAAAACCATCACCAAAGCACAGCAAGGACAAACTCAGAGCCCAGCGCTTGTGTCCAGCACAAAGGAGCCTGGCAATCACCCTGGCAGCACACTAAAGCAGCTCTGATCTCTCTGCCACCAGCACTCCACCTTTTCTGCTCGTGTTCAGATCCCCAGCCATGACCCTGYACCCACAGGCCGCAGGAGCAGGCCCAAAGTCATCCATAATTGGACCAGCAGTTAAAAATCCCACTTTCAACTCCCATCTAAAAAGAAAGCCCAAGCTCAAAAGATGTAAAACAACTGCTCAGAAGTCCCCACCAGCGCTAAAGGTTTCCTCTGCCAGAGCCCATGGCTAGAGCAAAGAGTAAAAGCAAATTTCAATGCTCAGAGCGCTCACTCCAGCACAGAGCTGTGCGATAACCACCTCGAGTACTGCACAGGCTGTGAGCAGGCTGTAAATACCAGATAATTGCTTTGGAGCTRTGAAAGACAAAGCCTCGCAATAAATACACCAGACTTACATGAAGTGTCCCACTCATCAGGAATCACAGTTAATCCTGAGCACAGCACTACAGCACAGCTTGAATTTCATTGCAAGGCTGCTGGCACCACAGTTAACTGGAGGGGTCAGGGGCTCTGAAGAGCCTTTTTAACCTTTCTCTTGATTCTCATCCTCTACTTTTAGAGAGTTATGGTACTCACCTGGGACAAAGTTCGTGTTTTTGGAGCATTTAGCTGCCAGTGCATGAGCAAATGGTGTGAAAAACAAGTGATCCCTCAAAGCCTCACAACACATGCCACTGCAGCTCAAGCCCTTAGTCCCAGCTTAATCTAGTCTTTACTCTCAAAGGACAGCTAAATTCACAGAAGTATTGGGACACCCAAATAGTCCGAAAATCTCGTGTAGAGAAATATATTTAGTGCACGCAAATATGCCTGCACTCTGCTGCAATGCAAATCTGCCTTATTGTCGTCCTAATCCCCGTGCATGACACACCAATAAACAGGGGGGGTTAATGCTTTCCATCTGCGTTACAGATTGCTTCCCACACTGCGAGCCTGCCTGGCTACAGTTGGGGAGGCATCGTGGAGAGAGAGATCCTGCAAACGCCGAGCTGCCTAATCCCTCGGGAGGTTTAAAATGTGAGCTGCAGTTTTCTCACTCTCCGTGGGCACCGGAGTCAGTCGTGCAACGTATGGCAATAGCAATATTCTCATTTCACGTCTGTCATGCAGAGATAATTAAAATCTACACTTCCATCTGAGGGGAACCGTAGGGTTTCCAGATGGGTAACTGTAGTGCATTTTTCATACTGGATTATCACTTGCACCAAAAAGCCTTGCCTGTTGCCTTCCCACCTGTTGGCATTATTGATGGGGCTGCCATTGAAAAGCCCTCGTGGGCCCAGTGATAGGGGTCTGTGCAGCTCGTAAAACTACAAGTTTACCTCAGCACTGCACATCTCTCTGCTCAGCGAGGCAGTCATCATGACACCCTTCTCCAGCAGCTCCCAGATGTCCACTCTTGGACAGCCCCCTCCTGGGATCAGGGTCTATCTGGCTCTCACAACAGAGGAGCCCAACACAAAATAGTGGCTATTGTTAGCCTGCAGCATTAGCAATGGTTATAATATTGCAAAGGAGGGACAGCCAGCTCCACAGCCAGCCAGTCAAGAGCGGCTTCAGTGCACTGAGCTGACCACCCACTTGGTGACATTCCTGCAGAAAGGAAGCATCAGGCATCACCGTGCTAGATGGAGCTTCTCAGTTTCACAGAGAGCAGAGGCACAAAGCACCAGGCTGTGACACAACTGCTGCCAGAAAGCCACCTAGAAGGAAAAGCCTGACCCATGAGAGTTTCTCATGTACTGGAGGGGGCAAAACTGCCAGAAAAGGAACCCTGCCCAAAAGCTGCGCTGTCCTGCTGCACAGCTGGGGTCCAGAAAGCCCTGGTGGGGCTGGGAGTGCAGCGGGCCCACGCTCACTCCTGCAGACAAACATGCCAGCCTCAGACAGACAAAGGCTTTGATAGATTTCTGCTCCTCATGCAAAAGACCATTGGCATATGCTCTTAAATGCACTTCCCCATTTGGTTTGGAGCTTCAAAAACCACTAGACTGACAACAACAATGAAAAAAATTTAATSCCACCCCCTCCCCTTTCTGAATTTAGAATGATAAAGGACCAACAGTTATGTCTGGAGTGGGGAAGCAGATATTRCACACATCTTGCTTAAAAAATAGCTCTGGTTTTCATGAAACAAGTTTATTTTCCTCCCCCCAGCCATTGATGAGCACATGACAACCGTACAGAATAAAAGCTCAACTCCTTAGTTCTGCTCACATTCACTCAACATTTGCTCTAATCAATTATCTTATTTCATGCAATAAGAAAAGAATGAGATTCCTGTTATGCAGCCATAATCAGTTACAGTATGAAGCTGTGTCTGTGGAACATTTCTGATTTTGAAAACTAATCATGTGCTCTGCCATTACATTTCTCTTGTAAAACACTGGGCTTTGACCCAACTTGCTTCTTCCCCCCTGCCCTTTGAAAACATTGAGGGCACAGCCTAGYCCGAGATCCCACATTCTTTCCCTGCAGAAGCCAGCCAGATTGCACTGTAAAGAATACATTTACTCAGGGAGACAGGATCTGTTCTTCTGGTTTATTGGAACATAAAAGCATAAGCAGATGTCCCCTGGGAGGCAGACAAGAGAGGAGAGGGTGCTGCCTGTGACAGTGGACGGCTGTCAGAGGATAAAAGTCACGTCTTCACACGAAGGGCTCAATATTGATCTCTAGGGCAGARCAGGGCATGGTAAGCTCAAACTTGGTGATAACATCAGGGTGTATGACTCCAAGTTTCCCAATGCTTTGACCTTTGGCAAAGACCTCAGCACAGCGACCAGGGAAGAAAGCAGTGCCTGTAAAGAAAGTGAGACAAAAATCAATATTTCTTTGGGCCAGAGAAGTCAATAGGCATTTAACGTGCAGAACAAAGCTCTCGGTATTAAACTGTTCTCTGCACTGAGATGCTAAGAAGGGGCTCTCACTTTCTTGCATTAAGAGTTGTCATGATTGATGGAGAATGAGAAAACACTGAGTTAAAAATAAAATGTAAAGCCCAAAGCGTGGGCATTTTTCACACTCCAATTGTTTTGACCAAGTTCTTCCTGCAACAGAAATTAGCACAGTTGAGTCAGAGGGCTACTGAAATCAAGAACTTTTGCAGCCTTTAGGCTATTTAACATCTGAATGTCTCCCACCTTAGTCTGTTTAAAGAAATAAAGCTGCCTGTCATCTAAAGGGTAAGTAGGCATGTCACCCTTGATTGCCTGTCACAYAATTAAAAACAACCTGCATTCCTCATCTGGAGAAGAACTCCTCAAGCAGTTTCCTACACACCATAAAACTGTGGAACAATGAACACTCAAAGGAAGCCAAAGATCATCTTCCTCTTACCTCATATAAGTCCCAACTTTTAAATGTTACATGGAAGGATTTTTTTTTTTAAAAGTAGTTAAATTTGCCATGAAACCTGAAGGAGCTGTGCAGACCTTTCCATGGAAAGCCTTTCCTACCCGGGAACTTCCCTGCGATACCAGCAATATGTTCAAGCTTGTTTAYAGCAGCTACACTTGCATTTTTTTGGTCTCTGTCCTGAGGTGAGTGGCATTTTTATCTGACAACCCTTCTGAAGACAAACCCAACACAAACCAGCAGTTGCTCCTCCTGAAAGCACCTCTTTCCTAACGAGTGTGTGGAAGCAAGGCACGGTGTGTGGGACATCCAGTGAGCAATGCTGCAGGCAACACTGTGATAAAACAAGACCACTGAATCCTGCAGATTCCAAATCCTCAGGAAACTCCTCCATCCTGCTCTTAATGTTGCTGCTTTCASTGTCCCCTGCAAAAGGATCATAAGAATTTCCTGACAGCAGCTTACTCTCTGGTTGCTCCAAATGCTGCCTAAGGTTCAGGATTAGCCCAGGACATTTTACTGTGTGTACAAGGAGCTACTTAAAAAGGCAGTAAGGGTCCAAATGAACCTCAAACCTCAGGAACATTTTCATGATACTCTGATCACTAGTGGTAAAGCTCAGAGATATAGTCTCTGTTAGCTTCCCAGTGGAAACAATTCATTAAGAAGTGTCTCCTGTGAGGTCTGTAGTTGTAACTTGCAGCTACAAAAACAGCAATTAGGTCTTTTTTTCTCACCCAAGTTGCTGCAAGTGCAAATTAGTTTCAATGTCCACTTTAATTTTGGCTACCCTGTGAAAACTGACCACAGCAGCAAATGACAAGAGGAATGTTACTAAAACGCTGTTTAAAAAATATTCAGAAGCAGCGTCTTTTAAATGACCCAGTTCCAATCTCAGCTACAAGCACAAACCAGCTACTTACACTGGACATACAACAGTGAAATTACCTCACCCTGGATGCTACTGGCACGTGACTCCAGCCAAAGAGACCCTTGCCACTGCCAAGCTGCACTATTCAAAACAAGACGGAACAAATTTAGAAAAGAGTCAAATGTCACACATACAGATCACTCRGCAGATTGTGGATGAAAACATAACCTAAAAATAAAGTTGCCTTTTACTTAGTGGTAAAGGCTTTCCTATTTGTAAATAAAGCTGGTATTGTACCAAAGATGTGAGCAGCACACAGGGACATTCTTTTAGACACTTGACTGTAAGCTAAAACTGGCACAAGAACAAGAACCAAGCAGAAGCTCATAATGTTGGTATGGTACCCCACCATAAATCTACAGGAAAAAAGATCTTTGACAATAGGGTCAGTTAAAAAGCTGTGAGTCTGACTTGTCTGTCCCTCTGAGCTTCCTTCTGTGTAGTCTTGGGAAAGTTATTTTATCTTCTTGCACATCTAGACCCAGCTATGTCATGAGACTTCACTGTTTTTAAACTTGTTGCAGACATCTGATGGAGTCTAAAATAATACTGTACTCAGCCAATTTATCAAGGGCAGCTTCCCAGATCTGTGCCACTTTCCATTGTGTGAAACAATGCTGTTTTTACATAAAACAAATGCTCTGCTATCCAGGCATGGCCACTTGTTGGTGTGCCAGCCCCAGTGTGCTCAGAATATGCTGCTCCAGGCTATGGGTTAGACACTGAGAAGTATTTTCCATCTCAGGCAGCAACTGATGCTGGACCATGATGTTACTTTGTTTTGCACTTCCTTGCAGTGAAGATGGAAATATGTAATTAATATCAAGGGGGAACAYGTGGGTGCCCAAAGTGCAGGAAACAGGACCTTCAAACCACCTCTCAATTTCTGGTTAAGCTGATCCTGAAATGCTGGCTGCTCCACAGGGCAGTCACCAGCGTGCCCCATGCTTTGCAGACATGGCCGTTGCAGGGCATAATTCTGTGACTGGAAAAGATCAGACAATAAGCAAATAAAAATGAAAGAACCTGTTAAAAACTTTAGAGGCCCCATCTGTCCAGCCAACACATGGCTCTTGCACCGAAGAAACATGAGCTGAGAAACAGGTTTACAGAGAGTTTATGAACTCTGGTTAATAAAGGAACTATTATTATGGTAATTGGCTGCTCTACAGAATGCTTCAAAGTATATTCCTGCCTGCCAAAAGGGCGTCCAGACTGCATCCCACAGTGGGGATCTAAAGCCTTCCCCATCTTAGTGACTCTTCCTTTGACCACACAGGTGGTAAGGGAAGGAGGTTGGCTCATGCATTGGACTGGGTGGTGTTGGTACATGTGCCTCTGCCAGAGCACCAGAATTTGGAGCAAATGTAAATTCCAGCTTGAAAAATTCACACATTCRAAGTGGAGCACATAAAGAAGAAAAAAAAAATCAGAAGAAACATGAAAAACCTGAGCAGAAAGGGGAAAAAAAACCAAACAAAACCACTTTGCAGCTGGGGGAGAGTTTTGATTGAGGGAACAACCACAAGCACAAAAGGAGACCTGAGTAAGAGGGAACCTGTTATGCTGGGGCAAGACACAGACTGCAGGAGGAGCTGGGCAACCCATGGAGTAGGGCAGCAAGCCAGGGGAGGCACCAAAATAACCAGGAAATGACGGTAAGGGCTTTTTTTTTAATCCTAATTTGTGTGTTTCTTTTATTACAAAGTAAAGAGCAATGGTGGTTAAGATTTCTAGCAAAGCTTGTGTTATGGACTGGATAGTGTTATGTGACTTCAACTCTTGAAGTAAAAACTTCAGAGTGAGAGTCAAAGTTGTAGGAAAGATACATGCTTAAGCTCATTGCACACACAGGAAATCAGAAAAAAAAGTGTACATACTATTACCTCACTTTTACAAATAACACCATGAGCTTCAATAGAGCCCTGATGGCAAATGGAGCCTTTCCAGAATCACTGCTAGCTGTCACCTGCAGTTTTTGAGCAGGAGYTCACCATGGATTGTCCTGCCCATAWATGCAGCATCAYCAAGAATAGYRTGGTTGTGAAGAGCATTGTCTTCCTGAAGAAACTTTCACTCTCCAGGCAGTCATGAAAGCAAATTCCGAGCAGGTATATTAGGAAGGGACTGTGTTTGCTGCTGGTGCAATTACCATGAAGAGGCTGCTCTTGAAGATCTGTCTGGTTGGTTTACTATGAAATACATTGAAGGCCACTTAAAATTGTAGTTTACTGTACTTTCTGTTTTAAGGATAAGAGATCTATCACACAGTAAATCCCTTCTGCTCTGCACACAAACAGCACTTGATAAACTTCACCTTGAAATCTAGTCAGAGATTGTATTGTCCTTGCTGATAGAGAYCCAGACAATGCCAGAGGAAGCCTGAAGGTCTGGCAGTGGAAATCCACTCTTAATATGTCAGGTGTGTAAGTGGTAGTTAGGAGAAGGGGTGGGGTGAAATCCAATACATGTTCCTAAAGAAGACATGCCAAAGCCAGCCCAGTCTCACGCTGACACACTACACGCAAGGCAAAGACAAAAAAAATACTTCTCGTGGCTGCGAGTAAGAATTTAATTTCTAATGCTCACTGATGTAGAAATAATACCTTTAATTAAAGCTTCTGTAGCATGTCCTCAAAATCCTTAATTGCCTTTCTGTATTCAGGCAACAGGGCCACTTTGATTGCTTTGGGGTAATTCTTTGGCCAATAATCCAATAGAGCATGTAGTCTTTAGCACATTTTCTGGCTAATTGACCCTCAAAGAACTCTGAGTTCCCTGCACTCTTTGTTGTCAAACACCTTGCACAGTTTCTTTTCTCTACCTTACTCTCCCTTCCTTTCAAAAAGAAATAGATTAAAGTTGTATTAGAGGCCTGCAGTTGCACTAAGCCTTCAAACCCACTTGTTTGTTCCTGTAATTTGAAGGAACATTGGAAGCTGAAGCTTAAGAAGGTAACAGAGCAGAGCTTATCTGGCCTCAGTAGCCTTTCATCTTAATTCTCCTCCCTTTAGTGACTCCGGCTGCCCTTTCACTACCTCATCCCAACTCACCTGGGCAAGTATTTTGCCTGTGCTACGCTGGGTGGAATTTAGTTTTGTGAGGTTAGATGTTGCTTTTAGGATCAGTATAGTARGGCTACCAGAGCCTTATACAAAGCAACAGCCACCTCAAAACCAGACTTGTAYGGAATGATTTACTTTCAGCTAATTCTTAAAATCACAGACATCTCAAATCTTGCATGATTTTTGGAACACAGTGAGAGACCAATGGTTCTCATAAACTGCACATTGCCAGCAGTTCTTCTCCCTTATAYTTCCAAGCCCAGAAAAACCATGCTTTGGGATCAGTGGAGTATTTATTAACTTAAGTCTCTTGATTTGTAAATCCTGACTAAAGCTGTGTTAGAACAACTGCCATTTCCAGATCCCACCTAACTGTAGTGACACATCAGGAATTTCTAATTAGTACAATTATATTTAAGGCATGTGCCTTAATTACCCCTCTCAAGAAAATAAGTAACACCTGAYAAAAATCACAGAAGCAATATCTGTATGATGTCAATGAATATGTCCTTGTCTAAAGGGCATCTTTMATTCTGATCTCCTCCTCTGTTTTTCCAAAAGCCTCCTCACACAGGGCATAGCAGAAGAGGGTAAAGTAACAATCAATTATTTACCTGGACTGCTACACTGGATATCCAAAAATAGAGTTGAATATCAAGAGTCCTTGTGCAGACAATAAGGCTGGGAACATGGAGGATTATCCTCAAATTTGCAGTCAGTTAATCATCTTCTCCTATTACAACTGAGTCAATGGCTGAATTTTTATTAATTTGTATCTCAGAGAGGGTGTGAGGAAAACTTAACTCTATTATCTCATAAGAACCCTATTATACAACCCTGTGAGCTGGATTTGGTTTTCATGCTTGCTGTGAAATGTCACAGGAGCTTTAATAGAGGGTGTTTGGTGTTGCTGGATGTCACAAAAGTGGTTCAAGAATGCAGGAGGTTTGAGGCAACTCTTTATTCACCTGTATTATCYTCAGGATTACAGCAGCCTCAGACACTTGAAATTATCTGGGTAAAATCACTGTGTTCCTGCCTTTCCTAATGGAAGGTAATATTTGGGTGGATGCTGAGGAATGCAGACATTTTGGGTCACTGATCTGGGTGACAACATTTCTTTCTCAGTGCTGGGTTTCTCTTATTAAATACTGTGTGCAGAAAAAAAATAACTACGAAACYTAGAAAGTAATCTATCAAATTGCATGTATTTTTTCTAGAAATCAGTATTTGTGTATAAAGCTCAAAATACTTGCTTTTGTGGGGCAGTTGTGAGAACAGCAACTTTCCCCTGGAGTTAAGTTGCATTGCAGAGTTACTATTACACAGCTAATCTTTGCYGTTAGGCTGGTTTATCTGATTTATCCAGATTTATCTGAAATGTTATACTTTGTCTAAAACTCACAAACCTAAGCTGATATTATGTCACAGCTATTTTGTCTATAAAAATAGGGAATTCCTAATC
This sequence comes from Malurus melanocephalus, assembly GCF_030028575.1. NCBI lineage: Eukaryota > Metazoa > Chordata > Aves > Passeriformes > Maluridae > Malurus > Malurus melanocephalus. The sequence continues at coordinate 125,928 of NW_026624116.1, read as the reverse complement.
CCAAATGAAACTCACTTTTTTTTAAGCTGTCCAGCTATTTCACTTGAGTTAGAGAACAAAAAGCTTTGACTATTACAACATTTATTTGTGTTCCATGAGTGTTTTCATCACTCTTTGGATATCTAAAGGAATGCTTCACCCTTGCAAACAACCTAGGAAACAACAAACCATMTGCTTTCTGGCAGGGGGTATAACAGACTCTGTGTGCAGAGTGAGGCAGCAGGTTTTTAGGCTCTGCTTTCATACAAGCATTGGAGAATAACGAGAACCAGCACTGAGCCAGTCTGCCAGTCTGCTTTAGTGTGTCACATTTGGTTTGCATGTTGTTTAATCACTCTGTGTGTCCCAGCCCAAGCTGCCCTCCCTCCCCTCCCAGGGCCWGGGCTGAGATAACCAACATCCACCTGATGCTCTGCTTTCACAGCTCCCCCATTTCATGGCTTTCAGAAAATGACTTGGCAAACTGGCATGGAACAATACATCATTAAACAATAAATCTCGGCAGTCACTGGAACTGTTAATCACTCCGTTTTAGCAACTGARGCTTATGTGGCAAAGTGATGCCTCGTGGCTGAAGCACACAATGGCTCCAGCAGCAACAGAAATGCCTGAGCTGGCTGAGTGTGAGCTCAGCATTTCTTTGTCTAACTGCTCTTTTCTGACACATGCACCACAAGCAAACAAAGTCAGTTCCTCCACCACGGGCAACAGAAATCTTTCGAGTCTGCATGCACACTGATCTAAACGTTTGAGCCAATATAATGTTTAAAATGTTACTGCAGAAATAAAAAGAAAAAAGTAAGGCTATGCAGGTGAAAATGGAATTGAGGATGAAGCTGTGGTGATGGGCAAATGTAGCATTTCTTCAGAGAAGCCACACCTGCCCCCAGCCCCTCAATGCTGACATCACTGCCCTGGCTCCCTGTGACAGGAGCTGTGCTATTGCTGCTATTTCTGCTACTGCCTTGGATGAATAATTTMTTTTATAAAGAAGGCTTGGCAATATTGAAAATATAGTTTATGATTAGGAAATAATTTTCTCTTTAAAAATATAAAAAGTTGGAAATTACCTAAATCTGTAATTATACAATGAAGAGCTGTGCCAGGCATTTAAAATTCTTGATGCAAAGAAGACTTTTATCTGTTAAGAYTTGTTATTATCTGAGATTTAAAAAGATAGCTGCCTTTGGAGGGGAAAAAAGGGAATTAAACTCTGCCAGTAAAGGAACAGCTGCAGAGAAAAGTTGTCAGGGAGAAGACATTGACACCTTGAGCTCAAGAAATACAAATGCCAGTGATTTAGATGTTCTGGGAGCTGGCAAAAACTGATGGAAAATGAAAACTCTTAACTGTCAGGAGAAATGCTACTACTCCTYAGAGCATCCCTAACCTGTCAGAATAAAAGGCAATGGGAAGAAAAATATTGTAATCTTTAATAGTTAATACTTGCAAAAAGAGACACTGGAAGACAGCTTGACACTAGAAATAGCTTGTGTCTCTTTTCAAATCGACTTGACACCTTTCCTCACAGTGTTTTTGCAGTTGCCACAGATTTTTTCCCCCTCCCACTACAGGACACGTACTTTTAAGTGAGTCAATTCAAAGGAGTTTCTCTTCTAAAATAATCTTCTGGATTTGAGAAACKAATACTTTCTTTGTTCTCTAATTGAATTTCTTTTATTTCATATGTGGGGGAAAAAGTGTGTCAAACACAATTTGGTGATGAAAGTTTAAAAGACAAAGAAGTCGAAGCCTGTCAAACCTTTTATTATCCCATGCTGTGCTAAAATAATGTACTTCAACTCACACACCTTTTGGGGGATAAGGGCTGATCGCTGAAGGGTACTGAGAAAGAACATTCAAGAAGTTTCAAAGAGCTGAAATGACCACAGGGATGGAAAAAGCCCTTCTCAAACTCACTTCTGCGAGCTTCTTTTTCATACTAAAAATCAACAGTATAAGACACAACTAATGAAATCAGACCTATTTCTAAAATCAAACTATGGCTTTTGCCATAAATTCTGTGCTGCTTGGCCTACCTGCATCACTAGCAACAGCAAGACACCTCTGAGATGCCCAGTGCCAGTGTGCTGCCAAATTTTGATAAATTGATTTATCTGGAGTGACTCCAAATACTGTAGACTCCCACTTTGGCTTACATCAATAATATRAACAACTCTCTTGTTTCATATCTTTCCTGGGTACCTCCTTGGGTATTAATGCAGTTAAAATCAAATTTGAGGCATTAAYACCAGAGGGGAAGACACTTGATAGAACAGAAATAAACTTGGCACAAATTTATAGGGATTTAGCGCCTATAAATTTGAAGATATGTATTACACAAAGGGAATAGAGAGCAGAAATAATAGACAACTAAAGGGACATTAGGTGAGCAGCCACACCCACTTTACAATTTAATCAAATTTTGAATTGTTTGAACTGTTGTTCTTCATATAACTAAGCTCCCTTCATGCTACAGAAAAATCTGCTCAAGAGAAGAGGATGAGAAATTAATTAGATCTCACAATAAAAAATGGGAACATTTTTGGCCAAGACCCTATCCATGTTTAGTGCTGATGTGAATGAGGCCAAAAATCAGAGAACCGCCTTAGAGACAAAAATGAGATAAATAATTCACACTTCAGAAAATCTGATTAATAACAACGGCTGAAATTCATCAAGAAACTGAAAAAATTAGGAAAGATTAATTACTGGCTGCAATAAAGACAGCATTTAAAAAAGACTTAAGAATACTGGAAAACAATTGTAGGTAGGATACTTTTTACTAACAAGACTGTCTGAACTTCTATGAGACAGAAATGTATTACTTTTTAAATAAATATTTCTTTTTATCTGGGATAGGGGTAAGATATTGTTGACTAGAATAGGGCGTTGTCCAGTCATCTGAAAAAATTACTAAGTCTGGTTACATCTACCAGGATTAGGATGTTTCTCAGACACTGGGAGCCTCAGGCATCACAACTGTGGTGCAATTCTCAGAGCAAATACCCTGCCCATTCCTGTTAATTTACAGTAATAATACTGGGAATTCTGCAGTACTAGATAAGTATTAATGTGGTGCCAGCATTCCAAAATGGATGATTTAAGTTGATCTYCAGTGATTACAAAAAATGTGGGGAATTAGTAAATGTGAAATTAAAAGGAATGGCATACACTGAATTACCAGCTGATGTGCTTTTATTGAGAGCTAATGTTTTCAAACAGATGGAATTATCTACCCAATTTGYAATTAGAAAGACTATAAATATAACTAAAAGGACGCAATAGCACCTATAAAGGATCTATTTCTGAATGCCAGTTAAGTGGACAAAGAATTGTCTGATTGCTCCCCTTATGTCAGAAATGATATTTGGAGGCCTGGTAAAATTGGCACATTTCCTTTAGTTATCTATGAGTAAATAGATAATTATTGACATTTGTGACCAATGCAATGGCTGCCAAGACAAGCAGCTGAAAGGCCAGGATTGCCATTAAGAGCAATCAAGCTACAATTTCTTAAAATAAGCCAAGTATTAATAATGCCAAGTTCAATATGGGCATGAAATGTCTGTATACATTTCAGTCCCCAATTTAAGCTGATCACCAGAGAGAGAATTGAACTGCAGCATCTGTACATCTCACTTGGAATTAGTCCCTGATTTCCCTCCTCTTGTCTTGTGAATTGAGGTTCACGGTCTAAATCTACTTTAAAGTTGTTTATTGTGTAATTATTATTACAAAAGCAAATGTTTATTGATGTTCTTAGTTATGGAGATAACTATTACACCTCTAATTTCACAGCTAAACCTTACTAAATGAGRAGCTATTACTATGATTTACTGTGGAATTAAAATTTTCTACACTTTACCACACCTTTCATTTAATTAAATAAGGGCAGTAAAAAGAAGGGAGTGCAACTGCTCCTGGTTTTTTATTTTCTGAAAGTCAACTGTCACTTACTGAATGAAGCAAGAGTTAGTACACATTTATTATGTACATGTTCATGTTCAACACAAACAGGCTGACTTCCCAGCTTTGCTAAGATGATTACCTTAATGAATGGCATGAACACTTAGTTTAAAACAAATTAATAAATTCAAGAGTTAGCTGAAATCTCTGAGAATCAATAGTGTACAAAAAAGCAGCTCACGTCACAAGCTGACACTCTTTAAGTGCTGCTTGACTGCTATTTCAATTTTGTCAGACAGGACAGTGGGGCAGGCAGAGGAGCAGTAGCCATGAAGATTCCCCATAATATTTTCTGAGAACCTGCCAAGCTGTTTTGTTTTTATAAACATATTATTTTGGGATATTATTTTCCCTTTTACAACAGTTTGTGCCCAATTAAATTCCATTTGTAAAGTATGAAGACTTTCAAAAGTACTGCAAATGAGGGGTTTCTTCCTTAAATAAGGGACTCTTAAATGTTACATTAGGAGTGAAGATAATTACACCTTACACTTCACACCACTCCTTTGAAGACTGTGATATATAATCCACTGTCACTATTTCCTAAGCCCTTCTTTATTCTTTTTAGCCCAAGTAAGACTTTACTATGGACCCAAATCCCATGATTAAATCYCATCACCTCCTGTGATTGTTGTCCTGACTTCTGAAAGAAAATAGTCAGATGGTCATCAAAAAGCACAAGATCACTAAAATATTGCAGGAAAAATACCCATTCCTGATTAAAACTTGAAAATTAAAATATATTCTAATTTAATAATTAGAATATCTCTAGTTTTCAATTCAATGAATTTAATTAATAATAAAAAATAATTTTATTAAATTACCTGAAAACATATGACCAAATTTGTTGTGTCTACCCATAGTTTTATATTCTAAAAAAAATTTGATTATATTTGTTTACCTCCTAATCACACCCATACTGATATTTACGTTTTATTAATGGTATGGAATCGTTAAGTCTCAAAAATTTTATTCAAATAATTTTATGGAGCACATACTAGTTTGAGGATTGATCATACTCTTTTCCATCTATATTTGATTATGGATGCCAATGCCATAAAAAAAGAGAAAAATCACAATGCTTTTCTAGGTCAGTAGGATTCACCAGCAAAAAGTTAATTCTGTACATTTTAAAGCAATGGGTAGCATTTCAGAATTCTGTCTTTAAAACCTTAATTTTGTATGTTTAGTGGTAAAAAGAAAATAAAAAGGTTCCTTTAGTAACTTTTAAGAAACTGAAAGCCACTGAGTGTCAAATGTATATTGAAATCTTCAGATTCAGGCACTCAAAACCCCCTCTTCCTTAAGGCTGCTCTAAACAGCTCCTCTCCATTTATTACCTAGCTCGGATTACACCCAAGCGTAGTGCAAAGGCCAGGGGAACATCACAATTTCACCCATATTTTCTAGCATCTGTACTTTTTCACAGGTGTTGCTAGAGAGGCAAAACCACTCTGACCTTAAGGTCAAATCTCAGGGCACTTAGGTGTTGGCAGAACAGAAGGAGCTCAAATAACCATGATTTGCACATATGGACCAAGCAGAACTAGAGCACAGGCATTTCATTTTCCAGAGGGAATTTAGRAAAGTGTCAAATATGTGCCCAATACATCTCTATGCTCTGCCCATTTAAAGCTAGATTTTATTCCCTGTATTGTTTTTCAATAATCAATGGAACTATTTTAATCAGTTACACAAAAGGTAAATAAAAAACAAARCTGGCCTAAAACCCTACATTTACACTGTTGTTTATTGATCTCAAGTTTTGTTAAGATTATGGATAGAGACAATACCTCTAAATCTCTCTAAATCAGAGCCCTAGGATAAGCCCATTCCTTGCTGTGCAAATTTGCAATTTGGCACAGACAATAAAACAGCTCCATACAGATGCATCTAAAAATCTGTGCCAWGTGTAATGTCCTGATTTAAAATCTCTGAAGTAACTGGCAGTGTTCTTATGAATTATTTCAGTATCCTGAGGTCTGTTTAAGATGTTACAGGGTATCTTTGTTTCACTGGGAARTTACCTTACTCCATCATCTGTTGACATCTCTCTCACACATGCTTAATTGACAAATTGTGAAGCAAGTTTAAAAAAACAAAAAATAACAAACAAATAAGCAAACCAACCACTAAAAACCAAGACAAAGTTCTCTATATTGATGACTTCCAACCATCTCTGCAGTGAAGGTCTTTGAAGTTAAGTTGGTGCAGTGACACTGCATTTGCTATGGCACCAGAGTATCAGCCATCTCATTGATACCAAGGTTAAATTCCAATGTCAAGACAACTGCAAGGAATCCATGTGCCATACCAGGAGAGTTTCTGAATCACTGGTGAAACAGAAAGTAGTAGATGCTTTTCTTTTTTTTTTTTTTTTTTTTTTTTTTTTTTTTTTTTTTTTTTTTTTCGCTATAACTGAAAGCCACAAACTGCCTGTAATATTGCACATGACAAGGCATAATCCACCCTCTGCACTAAAATGTGTCCTGGAGTAATGTCATGGGAATGCAGGGATTTTGAGTGAGCATTGTAAATCTCACAGCATCATGAAGACTGAGCAGCACTAATATCTAGAAATAACTTCTTCCCTGTGTGAGGATTATTTTTGTGGACTTTTTCCAGCTTCCTGGAATCAGCTGTAATCTTACAACACAGAATATAAAACACCTGCAAGTATTTTTCAGTACCAAAGTAAACTTTTGATATATCTATTCAAAAACCAGTTACAGAAGAGTTTGGAACAGGAATAGAAYTCTCCAGTTTGACTTCAATAGCAGCTGAGTACCCAACTCCCAGAGACTCTTGTAACTCCCCCCTGCCAAACCCCTTTCCAAACCAGAGGCTTTGCTATTGCATGTTCTGTGCTYGATAGAATTCGAACAAGAAGTATAACTGCATTAAACATTCTTCTGGTCAAACTGGGAATCCTATTAGCAATATTTTAACACACCCATTGAGTGTCTGCCTAAATACTACTGAGCAAAATAGTACTTTCTCAAAAAAAGGAAGGGAAAAAACCATCAATACATCTGACACAAGTGTGCACTGAAGTGCCAGGAGACTACTTAGCTCAAGTGTTATGTTTGGCATCTTGGCAGCACACCGCAGAGCAGGGAGACATCTAACAAATTTTCATTAAAGTTCTGTGAACAGGAGAGTTGGGTCAGGCTGCCAGGGACCCTGTGTCAGTGCCACTGTTCCAGGAAGTGCAGAATGAAGGCAATTCTTCAGGCTGAGTCAGTTTGAGTCAGTGTCTCATATCTCTCAACACCATTGCATGACATGTAAGTAGAATCATAGCTCCCATCCCTGCAGTCTTGCTTTTCTATTCTGTATTTTCTACACTGTTATTTTAGGTAGCAGAATAGATGAGCTGCTGGTGCTGCTCTCTTCCATCAACCTGTGCTCYTGGAATGAAGGAATCAGGTCAGCCTGCTTGCTTTCTCTCTTACATGCACAGGCACATACACAGAGGAGATTCTGCACTTAAGGATGTTATTTTTAATTCATGTGCAGCTCACCCTGTATGSAGAAGGAAGAGGGCTGTTACACAACTATCTAAGCAGCAGGGTCAGTCTCAAAGACAGCAGGTTTTGAATGAAAGATATATAAGGCATATATATTCACATGAATGTATAAATAAATGGTGCCTAAAAAAAAAAAGCTGCAGATAAAGCTTTAAGCTAAAAGATAAGGYATAAGAAGTTGCCTTTTCCAGGCTCTGTTAGCTAAGGAGAATACAGTGGTTGTCTGGCATATTCATCAGTTCAGTGAATTCCTATGTACCCTTGCCATCAGCAGATTAAGTCATTATAAACAGTCCRTGAAGCTCAGGGCATATGCTTTATTATAAGTCTCCTTAAAAAGCTCTGAATTCACAAACTGTATTAAACTACTCAGGACAGCTCACAGAAAGACTGCAATCCCATCTTACTATCCGTGAATGCAGTTAATGCCTTTTCACYATCATTCCATCATGCTGCAGTATGACAGCACATATAATGATTTTAATCCTTACTGCTGAGAACCAAAAATTCTCCTCAGATTGCAGGGGAACATTCAAGCTCCAGAACAACCCCTGTTGTACATTGTAGTTCTGTCTTCCTTACCTTCAGCTGCCTTGATGGTRTAGCCATTCTCTTCATTTGGTGGTACGTCCAGGAGCTGCATGACCCTGTCCAGCAAACCATGGATGATCTCAAAGCCGGGGCTTTTGTTGTAATAAATTGCACATAAATGTCTGTAGTTTCTTGCACCTACATCTGCAGAAGAAGGAAACAATTATGTTACCTGGGAAACTTTAYCACACTCCTAACCTTGCCTTTTGCATCACTTTTCTTCTGTTGCACTCTGAGGCACTGGTGGCTGAAAGGACAAATAAGTATGTAAAATGGCTTCTCTGACAGACCTGTCATATAGCCTGAGGAAATAATGGAATTTCTTTAACCCACTGGACTCTTGCAGTCAGAAATGTAAAGAAAGATTTAAAGTACCCTATGCCTTGAGCAGGAAAGAGGGWTATTACATACAAGTATCTTCAATGCAGTGACAGGTACCAAGCATATAGTTAAGTGTTAAAGAAATTTAAAATAGACAAGACAAAATGCAAATACTCAGTAGGCATGGAGAAACTTGTGATGCTGGTGGGAAAGCTAAATATTTATAGMACTCAGCTGCAGAACAACTACAAGTAAAAAACTACCAGCCCACAATCTGAAATGAATGCAATAACATTAGCATGGTGATCTGTGGAAAGATCTTAATTCACCGAGGTTCCCAAATCCCAAATATTGTTTATTTGCTCCAACTAAACATTTAGTAACAAAAAAAAAATCTGTCAGGAACTAAACAGGAAAACATTTCTCAAGTGACCAGAAACACACAGGTTAAAACAGACAGCAAAACACAGGAGCAGGGCCTACACACCAAATGAAGGTTCAGCCTTTTTGACACAGAAGTCATTCAAAACTTCTAGAGGAGCTACTTGGTGACATAGCTGCAAGTTCTCTCATCAGCCACTGAGTGCTGAACTTACTGTGGCAGAAGYCTGCATTTTGTCACTCGGGATTATTTTTCTGTCATTATAATAATGTGCAGTGTTAAATAATGCTGAAGAATCCAATCCTGAAGTTAAAATAGAACATGGGGAAGTAAAGGCTACAGAGAAAATATCAATAAATGCAGCATCTGACTTTGGGTCTGAGCACCCTGGCTGCTCTGTGTCATCAGCCGTGTCTCTGTTTCCCAGCTCTACAATAACACCAATCTGTAGAGCAGCCATGGATGGTTGATAATTTATTTTCATGTTGTATTGAGTGACAGAATAGAAAAAAAAGGTTTTCCCTTCCCTGAGACAGTATGTTCTTTGGGCTACAGGTTCAATAGAATGGTTTCCTTTCTTTTTTATGAGTCATTATGCTAGCAGAATCCATGRCAACTATCTGAATTTTAATTTCATTATCATTAAGATGGTCAGTGGTGCCTTCAGAGCAGAGTTCTTAACTAAAGCATCAGAAATAAGCATAGAAAGCTTTTTTTTATACCTCATGTTTTTAATTTTAGAAATATTTGGTAAAGGAAAGGTTGCTTTTTTAAGTGTTRTAAAACTTACTCCTTTACAGAGTTATACCATAACACAGGAAGTTCATTCACTACAAGCAATAGGAAGAAAAAAAGATATTGGGGATTGTGGGCAAAAGCTGGCAGATGTTAGAAATGCTTCAGTTCTTTGTAACTCACTTAAGAGCTCTCATGTCATGCCATGAAATGTTTCTATTTTTCAAATGAGCCTGCCAAGTATGTCAACCTAAATTATATATAAATATATATTTGTGTGTATATATTTCTGAGACTTCAAAGCACTTCCTGGGGATGCTGCTGAAAAACAATCCAAAGGATGGGCAGCTGCTTAGGAATATGTGAGCCAAAAGAGTGCAGAGGGAGATAAAGCAAYGTTATACACTGCTCCCTTCCAAATTAGAGATGCTTCAGAAAAAWGACCTGGTGATCTGAAAGGGGACACCTGCTCATGCAAACTTGTCTTTTAGCCTTCCAAACTATTTTCTGCAGAAAACCAACACTTCCAACAGTTAGGAAACATGGTTTAGAAGGTGGCAGCAGCTGTATTCACAGATGATGTGAAACTAAATCATCTACTAAATGTACTGCTAATGTGTACATTTAGTAGACATTGTACTACTATGTACTAAATGTGTGCTGCCATAAGCTTGCCAGATTCTCCCAAGATCAGTGGTCAGAGGTGATTTTTAATGGATTAATTTCTTTTGTTGTGGTGAGAGAAAAGGTATTCTCTGCTAGGCCTAGTAGCAAAGGTGTTGATTTATACTCTAAACTAGTATAACTATGCCAGCACAAGTGATTATCTAGYATTACAAATTAACCACACAAATGCTGTGCAACATATTCAAAATCAGCACGTTTCTTTCTGCCCTAAGAAAAAACATTTTTGCTGAGATTTGGTTCCATTTAGTTATGTTCAATCTGGCACACATTTTGCTAATTTAATACATGAAACCTTTCTGCCAGATGAGTCTGAAGTATGTTCAGTTCACCTTGGTAAGGAAAAGTTATGTGTAAGAAGGAACTTTATTGAAACCCAGTGTCWTTAAAAGAGCTAGGTTCATTCACACATGAATGACTGCAAGATGCCATTTCAAATACASTTAATGTCAGCACTCTTTTGACCCATACTTTTGAAATTATTAATTGGAAATTCTGCATGCCAAAATCATGAAATAATAAAATTAAATTAAGTCAGTCTGATGACATAAGCCTCATGCAGGAAATCTCATTCCATATGTGAGAGGACAACCCCACATTTTTCAGGGTTTGCAGTTGCCTTTCKCCGCCCCACTCTCTTCAAACTGTTTATTAGGCCAGTTTAATTTTGGAAGTCAATTTGGGGAAGACAGTAGTTATTCTAAACACATTAAAACCCATTTCAGATACTGTTCACAGTCTGTAAGTGCTCAGGCCATGAGAGGGCTGCCCAAGAGCACAAAGCACAAAGCTGCTGCCTCACAAGTCTTTGTCTGTTGCAGTGATTCCCATCAAAATAAAGTACACCACAAAACCATTCTTTATAAAGCTGTTAAGCAGCCATCCACATCAATGAAAGCTTTCAAGAGCTACACTTGACACACATGAAATAAAAGCAACAATTCAACTCACAAATTTTATAATGCCAGAGTAAATGTGCTCCTCAGTCCTAGATAAACAGCCCCACTCTTGGTTCTGAAGAATGCTGATGCTATTCTGCCATCTGTCCCACATTTTTTGCATTCTAGCTAACTGGATGCCCAACAAGGAATGAGCTGCACCACCAAACTGTCTGCATTTAATAAAAAAGAGTCTACATCGTTTGCTAAAACTGCTTGTTTTGCTTGGCAAGGCTCTCTTTTCCTTCAAAAAGAAAAAAGGTAATCTACAAATTAAATTCATCACCAAAGCAATTTACTTGCCATTTTGTTTATGCCTTATATAAACCTTTGTTTTGCAGATCCCAGATACTTTAAACACAACCACTAAAATCTGAAACCAGATAATGAAACAACAACCATTTCTACCACTGAATTTAAAGTAATGTCAGCCTTCCTCACTGAGAGGCAAAATTCGATTCAAAATTGCAACTCCTCCCCAAAAGTTGTAGCTTGTGCACTCCTTTCCCCCCAATACACTATACAGAAATAAATGAATCAGTAAAATTTAGGCAAATTTTTAACATTTAAAAATCCATTTTTACAGTTCATTTTACTGTGATATATTTTTCCAGATAAAGATAATTGGAAATTGTGATCATGTACAGTAAAATCAGTGCAAAAAGGCCCCAAAACACAGAAAGGATTTCACTGAAGCTTTTGGGAAGTGAACGAGCTGCTTTGGCTGTTTCACATAAAACAATTAAGGCTGCAGAACAATTCTAAGGCAGCCACACCTTCTTAGCATAGTTAGATGAAGTGGAAAGATAAGGATAATATTTTTATTGATGAGAGAGGAAATTTTATACCATGGAGCTTTTTATTTAAGGATAYAGTTTATACACAGACTTGCTCCATTCCTTCCCCCGCATCCCTGCTACTGATCTCATAACCTTTGTATTGGCTATCAGCTTCCCAAAAGATAATTTTGGAGAACAAATACAAACAATCGTGTTTAAAGATGATGGAAAAGGGAGTCATGTTGAGACACACTGATCTCCAAATTTTCCTCTGAATAACTGCTCTCAGCTACAGAATGTCTGCAAATATAACCTACTCTTCTCAGGCTCTGGAACTATAACATCAACATTGCATTTAGTATTTACTGTTTTCCAAGGCTTRTGCCAGTTCCAAACACTACCAGCAGATAGTTTCTTTCATGAGATACATCCCCAATAAGAATATCAGTTACATTCCTCATAAGAATACAAAGGAGCACTACATTAAGAGCAAGTAAAAATAGGCAATTTAGAGCAGGTTATTTTTTGGTGCAAAATTGTCTTGTCTTTATCTTTGAAGTTTCTCAATATGCTAGAGAGGTTTCAAGGAATAGTTAAATACCTAAAAATATTTGCAGTATAACTTTTTGCACTTTTRAGAGAGCATCTAATATGAACCACATTTCTAACCATGTGCTGTGCACATTAATAAAAAATCCCARTGTGGTATATAATGACAATTATTATGGAAATATCTATTTTTAAGGAAATACAGATTTACTTACCATTACCATTTGGTATGTAAACCTATTTCCATAATCAAAGATTCTGAGGAACCTTCTCTCCTTACCTGTATTAGGATCTTTTACTACAATGTCAGAAATCTCGAAGAGTTTGAGAGGCAAGGGCATCTTTCTGTTGGCAGCAATAGTTTTCAGCAGCCCAGGAAGAAGGGTTGTACGTGCCACCTGCAGGACAAACAGAGATGCTGCAAGTCAGATACCTTACAAAACAGCTCATCATTTAAGTTTCCTTTATCTTTTTTGTTCTGCTCACTTCTAACAAGATTTTAAAAGTATTCAGGTGCAAGCACTGCACTTTTCTCTTATGTTTAAGCAACTTTGATTCATAATTAATCAACTTGGAAATGTACATTCTCTCTATGTTCTATATACTGCTTTTTCTCAGAGTTTATATGTGAGCTTAAGAACTGGTACCATTTCACAGGTGGTTGAATTGCAGAGCAGGGTAGAAAAGTAATACCCATAAAAGTGCAAAAAGTTCCCATATATTTACTCTCACTTATACAAAAGGCAAATTCCAAGTGCTATTTTAGAAATATTGTTACCTAAAATGTTATCTTTATACCATAAAAAAATCCTGTGTAATATTCAGTCATGGACAACCTGAAATCTATAGAAAATGTGTTCAAAGAACCAAACAAGAGACAATCATACTTGTGAATGCATCTGCAAGAACAATAACATTTCCTGTGTTCTCCATTCAAATACCTTCTTTGAAYTGCACATTTTTTAGTCAAACTAGAAGAGTCTGATTCAGTATATCTAATATAAGAGGGGTGGCAGTGACTGCTCCTTGATTTCAAGTCAAAAGTCATCATGTGCTCAGCCACAGTTACTTCTTATGCTTGGTTATGCAGCATTCCTGTCTATTGATCCTATTTTTCATAACCAATGGCRTTTCGGTTGCTCACTCAGTGTAAGATGGTCCCTGGMATCACCCTGCCCTTGCCTTGCTAGAAGAGGACRGGGGATGGGGAGAGCTGTCCTGAGAATCTCATCACAGTTACCATCTAAAGCTAAAAGTTTATGGTGCATCACAAAGAGCAATCCTTCCCAGTTTTCAGGGAGGCCTACAGATTTTAAAAGATTGAAGCTATTTTTGCCACAAGAAATTATGCATCCAACAACAACCCTGCTTAGCAGCACTGCTACTGCAAAGGCCTGCAGTCTTGCAAGAACAGGAGTCTGAAATACTRTCTGACTAAGGGGCTGCCATGTCTTCTCTTTTTATTCACACTCTGTCGTTTGTTGGTGGTATATTTGATATTGCTTGCTGTGATCACCACGCTAAATGACACAAATGAACAGGTGGYTATGGTCTAAATAGGTACCAACAGTTTCTTGCATGACTATTTATTTGTGATACCACATAAAACCTGTGCAAAAATTCTGTTCTTGAATCTCAGAGAAGCAGAAGACTGTCATCAATATTAGAGATAAGATGTASGAAGGTAAATCAGACTTACTAGAGTCTTAAGGGGAAATAAAACACAAATTGCAAAATATCAATAACCCACAGACTCCTGAAACTTTTCAAAACCTTTCTACAGTAGTTCACCTTTGTATTTCTTAGGTTAAAAAGAAACAAAAAGGGCCTGTAAATTTACCTCCTTGTAAACCAAAGAAAGCATCTTAAAAAAACCCAACAAACCCAACACTCTTTAAAAGGAGTGCAAAACCTACAGGCATATTCTTCGGTATTTTCAGAATTGTTGAGAATGCCATACTTGAGCTCTAACTTTCTGCTCTAGCAAAGATCAAATGATCTAGAAAGGGGTATTAAAATACTTGAAGAGCACCACAGAATTTAAAAAAAAAAACCAAACAAAACCAAAATGAGAATAATAACAATCAATAATTTAAAAACCACAAACCCCAAACGTTTCCTATCCAAATCTCAGGAAGTTTAGAGATTTCGAAGTCTAACAGTTCCTTTTATGCTGAATAGGTTTTCTGGATGAGGAAGTTGATCAACCATCTGGGATTTTCTACAGCAAGATTGCTCAATTTTGCCACATTCTGCCACACAGAGCATGGTACCTTGCTTTCTTGAAAAGCTCATAGTATTTCACACTGGAGGAGAGATTTCTCARTGAAGGAGTAACAGAAGATGACATGCTCAGCACATAAATATACACAAACTCTTCAATGCAGAAAATGCAGCTTACAGTCTRTAAGTTTTATTTCCTGTAGGTTCCTTTCTCTCCTTTTTACATATAAAATCCATTACAATATTTTTTTCAAAATGAAATGAATGCTCTCACCTGAAATTCCGCTGTTTTGGGGTTTGCTATGCGCACAGCGTTTGTTGCAGAGATGTCCATGCCAAGTTTATCTGCAATATCTTCTTGAGAACACTGAAAATGAGACAAAAACCCATCAAGGTCAAGTAGTTAACACAGACAGTAAGCCAACGATGAAATTTGATATCAAGACTGAAMAATGGAGTTGTAGCACTGCCCCATAATACATCCCCTCATGAGTAACATGCATAATACAAATTGAGCCCTAGTCTTAAAATGAAGAAGGCAAACTGGTTTTGTAAATAATTACTAACTAAATCAAGCTGGTTTAAAAAAAAGTGTTTATTTAAGTTTTGTCATGGATTGTTGTCATTTATTTTAAAAACTGGCTCAGATTCCATGCTCTGACTTGCAGTGGAAGAAATATTTTATTCTGAAAACAACTCTTGTTTAGGGACTGGTACCTGTTCTTTCACACAAAGAAAACAATTCCGTTAGGGAAACTTACAGAAAGTAAAGTACTATGAAAAACAGGTCAAGTGGCACACCTTAAACTTTCAGAGCTGCATAAGATTCTTGTAGTTTGTTCATTTTTTTGGGTTGGAGTGTTTTTAGAGCCCGAATACTAAAGGTGTATTTTTAAGCTGGTCAGTAAAACAACGGGCATTCAAGCTTTATCAACTTTATCAGGCTCAGTCAATGTCTCAGCACACACTGCAATAGATGCTRCTTCTAAGATCCACACTTCAGATTTCCACAATTTACAGCTTTATTAAGTAATAAAGAAACCAGTAGCAGACTAGGCATGTAACTGAGGATTTGTTTGAACACTGCAGTCTCCCAGAAGTGTCCCCTTTGCATTGGCAGCACTCAAAAAGTGTGTGGATAGACCAGCTGTGAGAACAATGAGCAGATGATACCATCTGAAAAAGTGGATTATTTAATAATAATTAAAAAATTCCACATAATACAAGGAATGCTGAACTTAGGAGAAAATGTTGTTAAACATTTTTCAGATGTGTATYTAAACTACAGCATGTAACTGTGATTTATCTAAGTGTATTGTGGCTAAACTGGAGCTCCTCACARAAGGCAGTGTTATTGTGTGGAAGTMTAATTTGGGGCTCTAACCAGGAAACAGACTGAATGCAGAAATACATAAACAGTGTTTGTCATATAACACTGGGGTACAGACTGCTGTAGCATAAATTGTAGTTAYCACAGTCATTAGCCTCACACTGGTGTTTTAATAAAGTGTTGGGGACACAGCAGACTGTGCATTTCATCCTGCCACGCATAAAAAAAAATGCGAAATGTGATATTGTGATATACTGCATGACCTTMAAAAATTCTGCTGTTGTAGTTCATAAAGGTTCTCAGTTGTAGCAATGTAATATATGAAATGTTTCAACCACAGTACCTACGWGGTGGTGAAAAAAATGAATTATATTAATGACTAAGGAAAAACTTCAAAAGCTTGAATATGTTATAAGTGCTGTTTCCTCAGCATGGTACTACCACAGGTGTAAATACTTCTGTCAGATACTAGCACTGCAGGAGAAAATACTACTTATTATCCTGATTACTTAAATAATTACGAATGACATATTAAAACTGGAATGTATTTCTCAGAATGAGATCAAGCTTTGCTTTTGAAGCTCTGTGAAATCTGAAGGTGTTAAAATTTTATTTAGTCCATTCAAATCACCGAATTTGATTGTTAATACCTGAACTTTTCAGCTACCGGAAGGGTTTTAGGAGCCTGAATTGCTGCATCTTAAAATATTGGAGGAAATTGCAAAAAAAAAAATCTGTGAGGAGATCACTCTCTCTCTTAAGAGGTTGTGTACTTTCAAGSATTTATACCTCGGGCCATCAAATAAGTTTTAAGCTCAGGAAGAAGAAATTCTGCAGAGATTTAACAGAGATTTAACGGTAGCTCCCCATACGCTAAAATGTGCACTATTTGGACATTTAAGCAAAGGCTTTCAGCAGATCTTGAAAGAAAGGATTTTCTAAAATGTAGAGTATATTTTCAAAAGCTGACTATGGCAATTTCCACACATGGACAGCTACCACATACATTTGGAGGGCACGGGAGTGTACTTAACTTTTCGGGTTTATTTTTTTTTTTTTTAATAATAGACCAGGTTCTCTGATCCAGTTCCCAACGAAGGGATATGAACATGTGGCCATRACAAAGATGTTGTTTCCTACTGTACATTTGATTTTAGCACAACAATCYTGCTGTAAAATTTCCATAGTACAAATTAAGCCAGCTGTTAGAAGTGAAATGGCACTTGATGCTGCAGAATCCTARTTCTTAGTCGAAGACTACTGGCCTGGCTGTAACAAATAATACCTACAACTAATGCTAACAATTCTGTATTTGTTATCTTTATTTGTTATCTATATTCAAAACCCTACCAGTGATGCCCCCTTAGTGTGCATTGTAACTTTTTTATGGGTATTCTTAAAATAAACTCTTTGCAGACTGAGTAATTACATGCTAGTTTGGTATCTAATGCAAGGATTTGTGGGCAACTGGCAATACTAAAGAGAAATATAGAAACAGAGAAATCTCAAGAAACTGTAGTAATACCCAACAGAAAGTACTAAATTTTAATGTTGTTTTTTCAGATTATTGAACTATGATGAACTTCACATCTGGTGATCAAAGTCTTGAGAGAGATTTGCTGTCTTACAATTTCATCCTATCAAGTTAAACTAAAACCAGTCCTTCAGCAGCTATTTCCCCTCTATACTTAGAACTACATGCCACATTAACAGTGAYTCACTTAATTTCTCTGACCTACAAACTCACCAAATATTATACTATGATTTCRAAGCCCTAGTAAACAATCAGCTGACAAAACAGTACTGCATAATACTGGTACATCTATACAACATATCCTCAGACCATCCTCTGCAGTTTTGATTGCATCACTGTTCCAACATGTAACTAAGAAAMATAGGAAATCAATGTATATACCAGGGCAAAAGTGAGTGCTTCAGTGAATCCAGCAGCTGCCAAGTCCAGTCTCAGAAGTTCTGCGAGCTTATTGAGGGGGAGCTAAAATGAAACAGAACAGTTTTCAGCTTCCATCTAAAAGCATTTTGCTATTCTTTCCCAAGGTGTTACATGATGGTGAATTCACTAGAGAAGGACTATGCTTGTGTGCTTAAAATTTTTGAAAGCATTAGCCAGCTGCCTTTAGGCTTGCCTGAGGAAATGAATCTCCCAATTAGAGATTTAATACAGGCTCCCTACTTAAACCCTGTCTTTTTTCAAGTACTAGCAACCACTGGTCGTGGACTTATTCAAATCAGTGGGGCATCTGTTTTGTATCCCATCCATGGTAAATACTTCTCAAGGCAAAGCATGTCAAAATATTTAATTCCTAGGTTCTGTTTTCCCCAAAGCCCTTCTGGCATGCAGCAGTCATTTACTGACAACAGAGCGTTCATTTGAAGGGGCAATCTTACTTGATTAGCTATGGTGTACGTTTTCGGAATCACCATCTGAATGTTGTTATAACCATAAGCTATTGCTGCATCTTCTACGATATCACAGGCATGGATAATGTCTGCTCTGGTAGGAGGGATTTCAATCTCTATCTGGTTCCCATTCCCTGTGACGTGTGACTTCAAACACATCCTAGTCAGCAGCTTGGCCAGGCTTGATGGAGTTTCACTGAAACAAAACAAGAGAGTGGTAATTTATGGATTTTGCACTATATTGACTGGCTTTGTAAAGTCAATGTTCCTTCTGCATTGCCTCATATCCTGAAGAATCTGCAAGTGCTTTATGGACTGTACTGAGACTTAGCATTCAAACAGAACCAACTCAGYTTGTGACTCATGAAATGGTCACTTTACTTGATAACAATTGTGTGAAGCCACAAAGAATCAGTCACTTGCTCTGAAAGCAGGGAAAGAACTGTTAAAGAGTCAATCTAATGACCCAAGATAACCCCCAAATTTTCAAACTGTAAAAAAATCACATAGTCTGAACATTTTCAAAACAATACAATAATCAATGTCCTCTACTACCTTCGTTATGGTTAATAAAAACTATGTTTTCATTTGCAGTAACACACCTGATTCCTATTTTCTTGTTAATGTGTTCAGGTTTCACCTTCTCTGTTCGATAAGCCAGTTCCTAAAAAAATAAAAAAGACAAAGATTTTAAGCATACAGAGTGCCTGCCACTTCTATCTAAGAGAATTCAATCTTAGTAATCTAGCTTCTAATTGCCATACTACAATGACACCCACAGAAGACAAATGTAGAATACTAGGCTAAACTTAGCATTCTAAAGTTAACAGGATTTTTGAAAATACACTCTAGTTATGTGAATGCAAAAGCTGTTCTTGGTTAAGCTGGAAGGCTGAATGCAGCATGAAATCCCTGTTACTGAAACTTCCGATAATTTCTGATATATGCAAGAAACAGTCACTGAAAGTTTCTGGTGACCAGTTCATCSTAAGTCAAAGCCCTAAAGCACAGAATGGTCATGCATGAGATCTCATGGCCTTGTACAGATCAAATGACTTTTCGGAGGAAAAGGAAAAACACTTATTGGCACACAAATATCTATCAGTATTTTACTAAGCAAGTGTGCAACACATTTAAGAAAGTTATTTGTATGTATTTCATGTGCTTCTAAACTTCTTGATATAYAAACTCTTAAAAACCATAGCATCTGAAACTTTGGAGATTGTTTTCTCTACTTTATCTAGGAGAGTTGCTTTGGTTACTGCAGAGATTTCTATTTTGTTGGGTATCTTTTCAGTATTCTACAYGTTCCTCTGTTGATTAAAGCTGACATTGTGAAAAGAAAAAGCTAAAATGACACTAGAAAACTACTCGGCAAAAACAAGTTTCTTTCCTTCTAAACAGTTGGTACTTGCTTGATAGGTCTGATTTTATGAACTCAACCAGATCTGTCTTCAGTTACTTTCAGGAAACAGAGGGAATTGCTTTCCTTATACTTATTAAGAGAACAAAAATTAAAGACTCCATTACTACAAAGAGGTCTGTCTGGGGCTCTGAACAGCACTTGAAGTCAATATTCTGCCTTACAGATTTTTACATAGTTGGTGTCTGTAAAGTAAAAGACTGAAAAATGCAGTGTTCCAAGGTTATTTTAACTGAAGGGCATTAAAGCGTCCAGATCTGATAAGTMCAGTATGCTGAGGCTGATTTCAGTTGTCCATAGACTTAAGGCTGAAGGACCTCTTCCTGAATTAATTTTTCCTGATTAGGAACACAAACGTTTTAAAAGCTTTAGACACAGATCATGACCTTTGATTGCAATCTTTACTTGTCCCTGATAAAGTTCCTATCACATGCACTCTAAACCATAATAGTGTATTTCTAACCTCATCATAATTCAGAGGAGCTTCAGAATGAGTTTCCTATACAAGGAGAGGCTGGAGCTGGAGTTATTKTTCATGGGGTTAGAGAAGGCTCTGGCTCACTGATATAAGGTAGTGCCAAGCTGGGTTTTTACACTACACCTTCTGCCACTGCAGAAAAAGAAAACACTCTTACMAGACAGTGTAAATCAACCCCTCTCCCTAAGGACACGGAGATATCCTRATGCTGTGCTTACCGGATAGATGTGGGTCTTCCCATTAGGATAAACCACTTCTGCTGCTTCAACACTGAGAGAGACAGAAAAACATAAGTAAAAATGTTTTTTAACACGTAGCCCAAATGTAATGTCTCTCAGCCTGGAGATTTATACTCACGTGAATGGCTTCTCACAATATTCGCTAAACATCGTGACTATAATATCAAGAACAATTTTTGCCTACAAAACAAACATAGTAATCACATTGAAATCTGTCATTTACTTGAGTTGAAGCAGACAAAATATCTTAACAAAAGAACAGGGAAAATATCTCATTTTACACCCTCTTCATTCTATTTAATAACAATTCATTTCCTAGCAGTCTAGAATACTAGATTGAATTTYAAAATACATTTTCCTTCTGATGCAGACATTCATGCAAAAGCTTGAAAAACTTTGGTTTTCAAGCTTCTGAAGCATTTGTGTATCTTTTCTAAACTCTGTTCTTTAGAAACACAGTGCTTTTGTTACCTTTTGGAGCTGGGTCTTCCTAACCTTCTAATTAGTCATTTTACTGAAGTTCAAGTGAGAATGGAGAGGCTGAAGGACTGTGCATTGTTTAGCAATACATTATCAAATAACCTCGTCTGCAAATTTTTTCTGTGCTACAGTTACTATTTTAAGGTATTAGTATAATGGAACATAACAATGAGATCCAGATGAACTTCTCAATCTACAAAAGAGATTTTTTGATGCCTGACAGTGTAACTTCCTTCATGTAAATAGAACAGCACTATATTTATTTTTACTATCAAGAAAAGCAGTAGCAAGAAACATTTATTTATTAGTTTACTTAGAAACCATCCCCCAACATGCAAATTTATTCGTGTTGTTAACATATCATTATGCAGTAGAGTAAGTTAAAAGCAGTTTYGCTCTTAAGCATCAAGTTACATTCTTCAGGGAAACTGTCAATGAATGCACAACCTATATTCAAAAACAGGCAATTATAACTCCTAGGTTTTCATGCTTCAGCTTTGAGTGAAAGATTTGCATATGGAAAGACTTGCATTCAGCAATTATTTGCAAAGCATCCCTGCTTGAAAAAGATAACTAAGTAGAAAAACTGTTGTCTTTCTTCCCTCAGCCCAAATTTTCAGTAGGAGACAAAATKATTCTTTATAAAGAGTATTCTACCAAAATAGGCAGTCTCAATAAATTTCACTCTTCTGAAAGCCTTTCAGATTTAGAAAAAGTGCTCAACAAGAACAAACAGTCTCTAATTTACTTGAATTATTTTCCCATACAAGCTGAACACTTAGTGTCAACATACAGTAAAATCAAAATTGAGTAAAAACACAATGCTATCTATAGAGCAAGCCTGAAACTGTGTCAAGGGAATTCCACAGTCCTACAGCTTTTATATTTGAAGGTTGGCTCCACACAGTAAATGCCTCATTGTTGTAGGTCTTTGTACTGGAGCTCTATTATCCAAAGAGAAAATAGTGATATTAATGCATAGCAAAAACAGGAAAGATYAATTTACCTTTGTAATATCTGTGCCTGTACATTCAATAAACACATTTCTGGTATTTAGGCTTATTTTTGTATGATCTCCTAAAACATGTGAAAACAAAAACATGTTAAGAAATATTAATTTTATTGCAGTAACACTGACACTGACTCATTTTGTGTCAGAAAGATCATTGTCATCTTCCACAGCTTAAAAAAGCCACTATCTACTGCACCACCATTCACAGCTGTTAGCAGAATAGCAGCTCTTTTTATTTTTGAATGTATGAATTCAATTAAAGGGAAAAGGCAGAYCAGACACACTGACTGGGTTATGCTTTACGCTGCAAGACACACGAATCTACAGGTATCTTGGCACTAAGCTGGAAAAGCCAACTAGCAGAACAGAGGCCATCTGCTGTTAGCAAAGGRGCTTTGCACTGCCACAGCATCCCATCTTCCCTGGATTTAGTCTCACATTTGCAACAGATGTGTGATGTGTGTCATTTCCTTAGGCAGGAATAAATGAAATGGGTTTTTTAAAGTGATTTAGACTAATGACTATCAGTAATCATTCGGTGATCTCCTGACACTGTCAGCTGATACACCATAGGTTGCTCTGCATTAGTGATTTAGATCCTAGTATGGGTCCCTTCTAAGCATGAATTTTTGTCTGTCCTGGGAATTATCCTGCTGCACTCAAAACTGTTTCTTCTCTGGAACAAGCACCTGTAGTGTCCCACTTGCAAACTAAATGCAAAGTTTCCCAGTAGCTGGTTACCTGCACAAGTGGGGTCTGTTAGTAAGCCACAAGCAGTCTGGAGCAGCTGTACAGAGATCTTGCTCTGCCTGTTAGGTACAGATGGGCAGTGCACACCTGGAGTGAATTCCATTGCTGGRACCATGCAGAAATGGGCATACACAGTACTAGAACTGTTTGGGATCATGACAAATCCAGCCTCTTAGTCCTTCTTGCCTTCCCTTGCACCATTCACTAATGCAGCTGAACCCCACCAGAGGCAAAGGGAAGCACTTGGATATACATGRACATTATTGCTTCCTTTGTTTGACCCTGACGCAGCTTCTTTGTTTTAGTTTCCTACCTGAAAAATTAGGTCACAGCTGGACTGGAAGTTAGGTGCACTAGAGATCCTAGCATTGAAGGATCTTGTAGTCCCTTACAGCTGTGCTGTATCTCTTTGCAGATGGAATGTATCAGCATCTCTGGACTCACTTCAAAGCAAATACAACCCTTCACTTCAGTGTTTGTRGAAAATCCAAACAACCAATACAGATGTTTACATTGCATTATCTGTTTAAAAAGCACCTCTAGCCTGGAAACCTCTCTTAGATACTGCTTTCTAAAGCAGAGGCGGGGGTTAAATTTAGCTCAAACTTTTTAATTGATAAAATATAAATGATGTGCAATGCTTATACATGGAACATACCCCCAAGCTGGAATGAGCCTAACAAAGAAGGATCAGGCACAGTGGTTGACACCACCTTCAATTCAGAACAGTTGTTGTTAGTGGTCCCTACCAAAGATTTTGAACTGCCTTTTAAGAATGTTTGGGACAAGGACTATTAGGAAACATCCATCCAAAGARATTATCACTGCAGATTTATTGGTCAGTGTAGGGAAAGTTACTGATACCTGACCTATATTTCAGTATATTAGGTATACTGAAATATCTTTCTTAAAGGACTTATTCTTGTCATGCCATTAAATGGTTTCAGTAAACATGGTTCTCAAAAGCCACACATGGTTTCTTTCGCATTCAGAGGAAACCCATGTTTAGGAACAATGCAAAAAAAGTCTAGACCAATTAATTCCTTTTAAGCCATTAAAGTCTCCTGAAATCACTTATGCAATAGCAATAGTATCCGTAAAAACTCATTCACATTCCTGGTAAGTTCCCTACTTTGAGCTTATGAAATGGAGTACAAAGTTGCAGTTAACAGTTACAATTATCAATTTGTCGAATAATTTCTTTGAAGATTCTTTAAGCTAAACAAAAGGCTTTCCTAGCACAAGTTCCCGTCACAAGGAACTTACATTGAGTACCAGAAGGGTATGAGAAGCTAACGCAGTAGGACTTTTACATCCTTCTGATGAAGATGAGAAAAAGAACACTAGCAGCCTAGGCAGTGAGCAAAAAATTTGGCTGCCTTTAAACTGAAAGAAGGAAAGAAGACTACATGAAATTTTAAGTGAAACAATTTAATCCCTCTGACACATCAGTGTTTCTGTCAGACATTAATTCACACACAACACAGCAGTAACAGTACAAAGTAGCCATAAATTAATCTTACCATTGATAATTGGTGGCATGGACAGAACAACTCCATTGCTGTCATAAATGATAGGATAACGTGGCTTGTTTTCAATCAGGTGCAAATAGTGCCGAAGGTGGCTGTCAGTCTGTAGAAACAAAACACATCCTGAATTTCACTTCAGCTCACAGGTGAACACAGTCACAATCCTTTGCTGAGTGATAAAGGGATATTTTGAAGGTAGGAGGGATTAGGCTTAGAGCTAGGTACTTCAYTAGCAAAGGCTGTTTGCTCCCAGCAGCTGGGAAAGTTTGAAATGAAAGAACTGGATTTTGGTATTCTTCAGAAGCAACGATTATTTAAAGATTCTCTCAAACACACTTAGGCCATGCTGTCCAAACAATGCCCTTGCTCACCACAGCAGACAAATATTGCCAAATACCCTTAGTCTGTAAGAATGCTTAGAAGTGATAAAAATTGCACTACAATACATATAGTTATAAATTGCTAGATATTGACACATTTATACTTAAATTTTATTCAAATTTTACATTTGTTCTAATGACATAGGTATGWGCTGTACCAAAAACTTAATTTCCTTTTAGTGTTTCTTGTTTCTGAGCTCTCTTACTCTTTAGTCACAGGCACTTTAGGATTTGTCTCTATGGCCAGTATGAGTTCCAGCAGAGCTGTATATTGTAAGGGCAGTGACAGTATCATTTTCAAATGCTGACATTGGAACTGGCCTATATAAACATTGTAAAATCACACTTGATAGAATCTTTTCCTAGCATTTGCCTGGTTTCATCAGGATGCTGGGCCAGGAGCAGCACCAGACTCRAGTCTTTTACACAGCTGTGCTTGCCTAATATAAAGTTGGATAAACAATCCAACATCTTCCCCCCGAGTAAAATGGTCAAATTAAGGTTACATCAAAATAACTGGTAGCATTTACCCCAAACTTTTCCCAGCTTTGTACACCAAATATCTATAGGTAGATAAATACGTAAGGATTATTAAAAGCACCATAAAAAGCAGTTTTCATTTTGATAAATCAGAAGKCTACTATCAAACCCACCATTCYAAGAGTTGTTCYTAGCCCCAAAATATCATGATGTATMTTTCACAGACAGTAAAAATAAAATATTACCATACTTTTCTCACTAATAAGCAAAATAAGGAATGTTCACTGTCTGTGAAGTTACAGAAGTTAACTTKTATTTGTAAGGAAAACTTTTAGCARCAAGGTTATGAGAAACATTTAGCCTTGGAAATTTACCTTCCTGCATTAAGTGCAACAAGTCTGAAAAATCYCACTTACCCTATACAGATCCATAATTTGTGAGGCTGTGTACTCCTGGGATTGATTCAAGGGCTTAAATTTAATTTCAGARGGTGCTTTGGCTGTAAAAGTAAATGGACCTGAAATGGTGTCCAAGTCATGGGTACCTATTGCTACTAATGCTCTTTTCCTAAAAAGAAAAAAGGCAAAATGATGTTTTTCTAGTAATACTTGCAGTTTCATAAAATATGATGCTCTACATTTCCATGCATTTATAGAGCTTACTGAAAAAGCAGAAGGATAATTTTGAGAAGCCTAGAAATTATTTCCTGAATAATATTTTAGTAAGTGTTAACAACACAATTGGTCAAGGCAAATCCAATGGGAATATTGMATGAGCTATTTATGTTGAACAATATTGACAGCAGACAGAAAAAGGCAAGAAATGAGAAGGATCAAAAGAGCTGCTACAGAAGCCTTTCCTTGCAGTAATTGTAATGCCTCTGCAATAGGGATGTGCAATCTTACCATGATAAAATCATACACACGGACACTATGCACTGCTTTAAATTTAAGCACTAACCGGCAAATATTTTGGTGTAGCTTCTCTTGGAGGTCGATGAAACTGTCATAACGGTCCTTGGTAAAAGTTATATTTCGGAGGACAGCAGCTACAGCRTGAGGCCGGATCTGGGCA
The DNA here is from genome assembly GCF_030028575.1 of Malurus melanocephalus. Taxonomy (NCBI): domain Eukaryota; kingdom Metazoa; phylum Chordata; class Aves; order Passeriformes; family Maluridae; genus Malurus; species Malurus melanocephalus. Next base: position 99,631 of record NW_026624116.1, on the reverse strand, counting down.
GTCTGCAATTTACAACATCAACATGTGAATTTCAAGTGAGCAAAGGAAACTTTGTTTTGATTTGGTATTAGATTCACCCAAAATAATTTGTCTATTGTTCCTCCCCCTCCCCTTTCCTAAGAATAGATTGCAATGAGTAGAGAGATTTAAATTTCTTTAGCTCTTGYTCTGCAAATAAGATTTCCAGTCTCRCTGCTCTTACAAAATTATACTGATATGGATCTTGCTGTTTCAGCAACTGTCAATATGTTTACAGAGGTGCAGTAAACAATTTTACCTGTTCAGTGATAATCAGCTTCTGACGTTCACCCTCAGCTGGAATTATCTTTTCATACCTAGGGACATTTATCCTAAAACAGAAACAGAAGTAAGTCTGCAGCTGTAAGAAAAATAGTTCCCAAAATGCAGGAAATMTTAGAAACRTAGCAGCAATTATATGTAGAAAACWTYCTTGGTAACATTTCTTGGCATGTAAYAGCTAACTGCTCAAAACTTGTTTTCTATGGGATGGTAAATAGATTACTGAACTASAAAGGAAGAACTCAWCAGGATAAAGCCATTGCAGAAAAGTGAAATAAATTATTTGTTCTAGTATTTATTACAAAGGATAACAAGAAGTTTCTCTGCAGGAGTTTTTTATAGAGGATAAGTCTCAAATGGAATAGCAATGGAAAACTTTTTAGAACAGATCTAAAACCCAATAACGTTCTGGTCTAGTCTTTTAAAGTTATGCAGTTGATCCTCTCCAGACAAATATCTGATGAATCTGATCTAGACATCAAAACCCAAGCAAAYAGGAAGTTTGTTTACTGACCAGAACTGGACCCGTATTTCAACAAATAACAAACGGCACAAAAATCTCACAACTCTGCCTTACCTTTCCTTAAAGACCTGCAGTCCTCGGACCAAYCCTTCCAGGCAAAGAAGATCATAACGGTTGGCAGGAACATCAATTTTATAGAGAACAACATCAGAGGCACCCTTTGCCTTTTCTTCACCTTTTTCTTTACTTATAATGTCCTTTTCAGATGTCTGAAATGAAGCAAAATTGTGATTTTAACCTGATCTGTTTTAACATTGATGGGAGTATGATAGTGATATAATAGGAGAAACTGTGTTAATTAGAAGTTTWACAGTGTAATTTGCATTTATACAGCAAATGGATACACCAAGTATGGGAAATTACATAAAACTTTTCTCAAATTCAGAAACTGTAAAGCAGTGCACCAAAAGAAAAATTCAGTAATAAAATTTTAATTTTAAGGAAAGAGATTATAGAAGCAAGCACCTCCAGGCTGTGAGATCCCAGCAGAGATCKGAGACCTTTTTAACAACAGATCAGCAAATTGCTTGCCATAATCAAATTTATTCTGAAATTTATTCTTTTTAACAAAAGACATCTGAACATCATATGTTATGTTCAGATGTCTTTCRACAAATGTCATTAAAAGGCCAATAAATGAAAACTAAAAAGCAAAACCAAAACAGGTCTACTTGAACAAGATTTATATGGATAAGAGTTATAAGGGCTAGCAAATCTCCATAAGTACAGAATTTAAATCAAAATGTTAAATATAAATTAGTTACTATTTTGATAACAATGTCCAGGACAAATACATCTTTGGGGATATTGCACAGGAGAYTGCATATGAAAAAAAGGCAAACTTGTAAAACACGACCAATATATGTTCTGTGGCAGTGTTCACACTGCTAAATAAAATGAGGCCTGAGACTGAAAATCAAGTGGCACAGAGCGCTGACCTCCAGAAAGTATAGCAATATRCCATCCTGGAGCCTCTTGCTTCCAAGGCACAAGTTTTTGTATGTCTGAGGGGTTTCTTGCCAGATTCAAAACACCTGTGTTARTACAGTCCATTATAACACTGTACCAGGGATATGATGGAAATAATGTTATACAAACWCTTACCAAATATAAATGTTGTCAAYACGCTACATATACTCTAAATGCAACAAATAAAAACMTTACTTACAATTTCGTCAAGCTCCAAACCAAACTCAAAGCAAAGCTCATCAAATTCTTCATCCGCTGTGAAGGAAGAAGGTGAGTTTTGGTTAATAATCAGGCCTCACACCGAACTTCTTTGTTTGTGTTTGAATGCTTTTAGTCAAGCTAACAAATGCTATTTGGAAAAAAAACAGGTACAACTAATTTGAACAATTTTGCTTATATTTGCATCTGAGTAGCAGCTGCTTTGGTACATATTTGATTTATTGATGTGGGAAGTGGGAGTCACAGGTGAGGCTTCTGAGCCTTGTAGATCAGCTCCTTAGCCAAGTTTGTCAGAGCAACTCTGGCCTGAACAGATAAAGAAAACAGCAGGGAATAACTGGGCAGCTTCTGCCAACTGCTCCTGYTCTAACCAGGCAGGCTGTTCTGCAGAGGTTGCATCAACTGCACTGTAACATGTGAGTAACACAGYCCCGGCTGTCTGAGGAGCCACAGCTCCTGTCTGGTCTCAACCACYGCGTGTCCCTGAATGCTCCTTCAGCCGAACACTTCTTAAATCGCGCTCCTGAACCACGAAAAAAAACCTGACTAAACCCACGCTATTCACTGCCCGTTTTGCCTGCTCCCACCTCTTCTCTCCCCTTTTTGATTTAACCAGATCCTAAAACAAATAGTGAAATCCAACCAGGAACCGCGATGTGGGGACGCGTGGTTGAGATTTCCCGAGAGATTTGGGCTCAAGCAGCGCATGTCRGGGCAATGAGCTGAACGGATAACACCTGGCTGTGCCGAGGGGCGGTGAGGAGCAGGCTGCAGGGGAGCCAGCAGCGCTCTGAAGCCAGGCTTTCCCCGAGGGTCCCAGTGCCACCCCGGGCCATGGGACAGGTGTCCCGTGCAAGGGTCGCAGCGCAGCCCCGGGACACGCCACACGCCACACGCCACACGCGGAGCGGAGGGCGCGGCCGCCGGCACCGTGGCGCTCAGGGCTCGGCCCCGGTCGGAGCGGGCAGCGGCGGGGACGCCGCGCCGATGGGAGCCCGGGGCAGCGGTGGCGAGCGGGCGCTCCCGCAGCATTSATTGCGGGAACGGCGGACACTCACTGTAGGTTCTGCCCAGCGCCTGGAACAGCAGGTCCCGCTTCACGCTGACGGTCGGCATGGCGGCCCGGCCCGCAC
>NW_026624116.1:89169-96372 GCF_030028575.1 Malurus melanocephalus | reverse complement strand
GGCCGCTCCGCCCGCGTCCTGCGCCCGGGGACAGGGCGGGCGGCGCGCCGAGTCCCGGCAGCGCGGCGGGCAGCTACGGCGGTGACATCAGCCCGCGGCCGGGACCCTGCGCTGTCGCCGGCGCTGGGCGGGAGGGGCGGCCCGTGTGGGACCGCGAGTCCCGGCGGTGACACTGTCCCTGTCCCAGTGTGGGGACCGCAAGTGCCAGCGCTGTCCCTGTCSCCGCGTGGGGACCGTGGCTCCCAGCGCTGTCGCTCTCCCCGCATGGGATGGCAAATCCCGGCAGTGCCGCTGTCCCTGTGGAGAAAGGGGGATCTACCGGGGCAGCGCCGTGCAAGTTTCGGGGGGTGTTGTCTCTTTCACTCCGCAGTTTTGTTTTGACGATCCCTGCCTCAGACACTCCAGGCGAAGCGCCCCGGGCGCAAGGGGACTGTGCGTGTGCTGGTTTAATTAAAAACGAAAGGCTTGACGCCAAACACTGCAGGAATTCTAAGTTCTGGGTCAGCTCCATAAGCTCTTTACTGATAAGAGCTTTAAGCACGCCCGAGACTGCCGGGTCTCCGGCCGCYCCGAGGGGAAAAGGCCGCTAGGGCAGCGCAGGTGCTGGGTGTGCGGACGCACCTGGCTCCGCAGGCGCAGTGCCCGCTCCGCCAGAGCCGCGGTGTCTCCGCCCGGTGCCGTTCGTGCGGAGCAGAGCGGGGGCAGGCGCGGCGCTCCGTGTGAGGAGGGGGTGTAGCAGCCGCCGGCCCCCGCAGCCGCGCCCGGGCTCTGCCCGCTCCGGGATCAGGTTTCCCGCGGCCGGGGCGGGCGGCACCGCCTCCCCGTCCCCGCCTGCCGGGCCCGGGGCCGTGGGCAGCGTCGGCGGCGGGAGGGGCGCGTCCTGCTCGGCGGGGCCGCGGCAGAGCGCTGCGCAGCGGGCAGGTGCGGCGGCTCGGGCTGGAGCCGGAGCCGGCAGGTCCGTGCCTCCCGCGCTGCTCTCACGCCGGCAGCATGAAGGTCGAGTTTGCCCCCATCAACATCCCTCTAAAGAGGAGGATCCAGACAGTCGCCGTGCTGCAGTGGATCTTCTCCTTCCTCCTGCTGGGTAACAGCTTTCCTCCTTCCTGCCCCAGAGAGAAAAGGGCAAGAAGCGGCTTTTTCCATGACCAGCGTTACCCGTGGGCATCGCTGGGTGCCAGCCCGTGACTCCACGTGGGTGCAGAAGCTGCCAGGGCCGAGCAGCTCCCCGGCGATGCCCGGGCGGCCAAGAGCATCGCACTCCTTTCTTCCCTGAAAGTTTTGGATGGTTTTTCCTCTTTTTTGGGGTCTATTTCTTTCTGTGGCTTCTTCTTCAAATATGGTCCTAAAAAGCTAGTGTCTGGGGCGCCTCATTGAGACGATCAGTAGGTTTCTGACAGCAACTTTTTTATTGAACATGAGCGTAAAGTCTGGGACATGACTAATGCTGTTTTCATTAGTAATTTCGTAAAGTAACTTTATATACCATAGTTCAATAAAATTCTTATTTAACAAGGTGATGAAAATTATTAGGGTTTGTAAGTGAACCGGCTCAAATGCAGACATTTCTGTAAGTATATGAAAAATATCCTCACTGGCTTTTAAAAAGTGTTTCTATTTCRAATTGGTAAACTTTTTCCACTAATTGTTCCTCTATAATTAATGTTCCTATTGTTTTAATAGACACCTATCACTAAGCACCTATTCACAGCAGCAAATCTTATTCACATAGGTAGGTATCTTGATGAATGAATCACTTGATAAGGTAAGCCTTAAGTCTATGAACTAAATCCATGGATTGTATAAGTTGGGAAGTGTTTATTGAAAAGTCTGTTCTGAAGTACAGAGCCACTGACTACCTGTGCATTACCGGAAATCCTTCATGATCATCTGTGCTTTAAGATTTGCAAGGAGAAATGGAGTGTGCACATATCTTCCTTGTATTTCTTGCAAATATATTATCCTTCAAATGGTCTGATATCTTTCAGATTATTTTTTTAGGTTGTTAGCCCACACATGAAAGATTTGGGGGAAGTATGGAGAGTATGAAACATCTTCACAGATTTATGAGCAGCTGTTGATACAGTACTTGGCTCTTCTATTACCTCTAAATTACATAGTTAAACGATAAACAGTTTATGTTTGTGGCTACATTGTAAATAGTCTGTAATTTTAGTTTTCTGTTATTGAATTAGGTCTTGGCATGAACCATTATTCCAGTCTGATAATGCAGTGGAAGTTCAGAGGCAGTGGAAGAAAACATTTTTTTTTCCTAATGTAGCAATACTGCTGCAGAAAACCACATCTTGCTGTGCTTACTAGAAGTGACCAGGATGCAGAAAATCCCCTCGCTATAGTTTAGCAGGAGAAGCAGGCAGCTGTGTTCTGCAACTGGCACTGCCTCAGAATGCCACAGAAAATCAGCAAGGGAACGGTCTTATGGCAGTTATGTTGAGARTAGTGAGTTCATGTGATCATGAAAAAATCGATTTGTGAGAATGTTTGGTCAACAATTTGATTCTAACAATAATTATCTTCTTGTGCTTCATGGGGATGTTTATCTTTAGAGCAGACCAAGGTGACCTTGTCATTTCGTAGGCGGACGCTTTCAGTGATTGGGCAGCCAGTGATCTGGCTAAAAAGTTTCACTTAGCTGCAGGAAAATTCAGGTGGATGAATCCTAAATGACATAAAGCAGTGAGAAATGGGCTGGTTTCTGATGTTCTGGACTCCCCTACGTCTGAATTTTTCAGCTTTTTTTTTTTTTTTTTTTTCCTGAACAGACAAAATATGGGAACATTGTTTGTTTGAAAGCTCTTGAATTCAAAAGTGACACTTTCAAATCAGGGAGGCACAAGCAAAATACTGTGTGAGTGCATTCCAGAATAAGTTGGAGGTTTAGGTGTTCTTTGGGGGTTTGTGTGTGGCTGGAACTAGTTTGTGCCAAGCAGGATCTTATGTTGATTGTCTGTCTTATGTTGCATATCTGCATGTGAAAACTTGAACAGATAATGCCCTATGACAACTAATGATTCATGATATGGATAGAGGGATTCTGTTTAGAGCAGTGAATAAGTGGGGTACTGGCTTAGCTGCTAAAGTTGTCCATCTAGRTATGTTGTAAGGTTCCATAGCTTAGTAAAATGAATGATAAGACTAACAGATAAAGTAAGATAACTCTAAAAATTAATGCCCTGATTGACAAAAGCTGCATCTTTTAATGATGTGCTTTAAGTCTGGGGAGTGACATGTGAAAAAGTGATTTGGCACACTAAGCTGTAAGGGGAATGTGAGCCTATTACAACTTAGAATTCACAATGTAACTTGCATAGAAGGCTCTGAAAATCAAGCACTGGTTTTATCTTCCTGGCTGAGAAATGTGAAAAGCCCTTGCTCTCCAGGCTTGCTTTATTGTAATGCTGCATGGTTTTCTGAGGTTGTGGAATTGATGACTGAAAATGCCCTCTTGCTTGTGCTAATCACAAGCTGGCCTGAAATACAGACATGCAATAGTTGTTAAAGACTAAATATCCCCACTGTAGAAAGCAAATCAGTCAACAAATACTGAAAAAATGTCAGCAGCAATTGGTACAAGCAAAATTCTGCTTCTTCATGCAGTGTACCAGCTTGGGCTGGATCTGCACTACAAATCCATTGCTTCTGCTGTGCAGCGTAGGCAGAGTAAACATGCCTCTGTCTCAAAAAGGCTGTACAGATGTGCACAGAATTTCATTATATACAAAAGGAACCTCTTTAAAATTCTGGCTGAACGWTCCTGTGCTTCCTTGTTCTGTGCTGCAAGCTGCCAAAGTTCACCCTCAAAGGGAAAAGACAAGTTTTCATTCTAACAGTGATTTGCCTGTTCGTTATCCAGGGGCATGACACCAGAAGCAAAAATAAGTTCTGAAATACTGGGATATGTAAGAGTTTCTGGATTAGATGAAAGAAATGCCCATTAACAGATTCCCACCATGTGCTGGCTTAAAATGCCATGTGGTGTCCTATCTTATGTTCTCCAAGTGCAGCAGACCAGAAAAGTTTGGGTATAAGTTCCATGAAAGAGAAAARTGCTTTGAATGGGCTTCTGTCTTTTGAAAGAGAAGTGTTGTCAGTCTTGAGTCTAGAAAACTAAGGCTGTTAAAACTGAAAATTGGCAAATGCTAAAATCGTGCTATTTCTCACCGTATTAAGCACAAATCCAAAACAGCTCCAGGCTGAAGCATAGTGTCAAGCCATTAGTGTTATACTGCTGAAACAGCAAATACATGAAGTTTTGCAATTTCAYAGTACCTGCTTTGGATAAAAAACCAAACCAGATAATTTTTATAGGTGGAAGTTTTGTGCCTGTAATTACTGTTATTAGAGGTTCATTGGCTTGGCCAGGGACTGACAGTCCTAGGGCAGGTCTGGCCCCGTTTCAAGCTCATGCAACACCCACACCATATCTGTGAAGCTGGGTGCTGTCTGCTCTTGATCACGCTGTGCCATTGTCCAACCCAACCCCAGGCAGAAAGTCACCTGGAGAAATGAAATCTCTGAGCCTGTAAGTGCTGCTGGACTGACAAAGCAAAGAKGTTACATCACCCCCATTTTTGAATCATAGGTTTCATGGTTCATGTGCACAAAAGAAGTTGTCACTGTCAGTGAATGCAACGGATGTGCTTGATGTTTAGCAGAAAGTCTTTGTTTTTAAGCTTGGAAATATTTTGAGTAAGAACGCTGAATTCATTTTGCTGCATTTACCAGCATGTTTGATATCCTCCTATTTGGAACAGGTGTAGGTTTTCTGTTTCTCACACAGCAATTGAGCAGTGATTTATCCTTGGTGTGTGAGCCGTGTGTCTCAGTACTGCACATCTGTCAGTGAGGTTCAGTTTGTRTCAGGAGGTGAGTAGTACCCAGGCATAAAGTAGATTGAAGGGTTCTTTTAAAGGCAAAACCATTAAAACAAAGAAAAAAATCAATGAGATTTGGCTGAAATGCTGCTTTCCCAGTGCTGTAGCCTTTTATTTTCATTTCTCTCTAATGTACACAAATCAAGTGACAGCATTTTTTAATAAAATAAAGCTAGAAGGTGAGTTGTTGAGCTACTATCCTGCTAACTTCTGTACCCATGATGTGAAACGGGACAGTGTTGTTCGAGCATGTACAAAGTCAAATGCAGGACAGGGTAACTTGGTTACCTGTTATCCACAGAGTGGTGGTATCTTGGGCCAGACARTGAGAGAGGGAAATGAGAGTTTAACCCTACAGCAGGGATACCAGGGTTTTGGTCAGAGATAAGGTGATGGTAGGGGACAATGTGCAGCTTCTAAGGCTCACTTTTGGGCCCCAGCAATGTCCCTGGTCTCCTCACTGGGATTTAGGAAGTGACTGTTGTGCAGGCACCCATGTGTTTATTTGCAAACTGCTTAATGATACAAAATCAGTATATAATATAAGGCATACTTTAATATGCACAAAGCCACAAAATAATATGCTGAAGGCATTGGTATATATTAAACTACATCCTGTTCTCTAGTGATTAAACTTCYGTGCATGTAGGATGAAGCAGTGTGTTAATTGAACTTGCTGGAGACAGTTTTGACTTGTGGATCTGGGTTCCCCCAAACAATAGAAACGATGAAACATTTGCCACAGATTGAGATATTGCTGCTGGAATAATAAGTGGTTTCTGTGTTGAGAAGACGGGTATCAGTGTAATATGCTAAAGCAAATATTGATCTTTTTCCCAACATGGCGTGATGGTTTTGTTATCTGGTGCTGATTCAATTGATCAGCTATAGCTGGATAACTAGTATGGTCTTGTTCTTTCTCAAAGCCTTTTTTTAAAAAAAGCTCTTTTGTTACTTAAGAAAACTATCAGCTAAGGTCCATGAGCTTTTCCTAGCAAGCTGGCTGGTATTGCTGCTTAGTTTTGTCACTCTGTACTCATCTMTCATTTCTATCATGAAATTTACTGGTGGTCCATGGGTAGAGACTGAAATGTGCTCACAGAGGATAACATGGTACTTACTGACCACTATTTCTAGGAATGCTTCCTCTGTTACCTACATCTAAGGGAGGGAATTTAACCACRTATCTGTATATTTGTATCACTCAAAAATAAGAAAAGAGAATGGCTCTGCTGTATCAGGCCAGACACCCTGGCTTGACAACCTGTATGTGAATAGCTAAGGAGAAATAAAGGCAATGGGAAATCTGTAGACTACATTTGGCATGCTGCCTCAGGATTTGGCAATTAGTAACTTAGGGATTTATGACATCCAGACCACTCTGTCTTCAAGTCAGTAAGGTGTAATGCTCTGTATCTCTAGTTTATCAGTATTTGTTAGTGCACTGTTAAGATACAGCTTCCTTGGTAGGAATGCTCAGATATCCTAGTGACTGCAGCTCCCAGTTGTAACCAATAACCTGACAAAGGCCCTCACAGGAGACTGATACATGCTGAACAAATGCTGGCTGCTCAACTACCACAGTCCTGGGCATGGCTACCAAACTCCTGAGGACATCAACAATTAAGTGTAGTTAGTTTAAATAAACTCCTGGCTTTTTCTTTTCTGGGCAGTCCGTATCATAAAAAATGCTAGCAAATTCCTGTGTTACACGTGAAAACTGTATTTTGACAGAATTGCAGAGACTAGAAGGACAGTACTAACATGTCTCCATKTTTTTTAAAAGATGCTTTCTATGTAAAAGCTGGAGAGCAATACTCTGTTGAGGCATGAACTTGCTTACTTATGAACTTGGCAGGCTGCCTCTTCTCAGGTGTTGCCTGTTGTCTCAGGTCTTTGGTGAGAATATTGAAATCCATTTGCTGTAGGTATTACTTCATTTAAATTTCTGTAATTTTCTGTATGATGTATATCAATAATTTAGAGATWTTAAGGCTCAGAAATTAAGGCTGATTAATTTTTTTCCCTTCATGAAAGAATCCCCTAAGGGGGGAAAACAGTTTTTTAAATGTCAAAATCGACTGATCAGTAGCAGCTTGAGGGATAATAGAGAGGAGCAAATGTTCATTAAGGATTAAAATTTCACTGTGCAAATCTTCTGCRTTCCCTCTGAAGTTCTGTTCCCAACCCAGCTCAGAGGCATTGCTGCTCTGAAAACTAAGGATGAGAAAAGCATTGTCCTGTTATAGGTACATCAACATGGTTCTTGAAGAATATGTCATCTTTCTTTTGTGTTTTTTTTTTTTTTTTT
>NW_026624116.1:70633-89158 GCF_030028575.1 Malurus melanocephalus | reverse complement strand
TGTGTCCACAGATGTAAGAAATGAGCTTTTCACCTTGCTTTGTGTGATGGTGTGTACATGTACTCATAAAGATGGGAGGAGCAATATTAAGAATCACTTCTCCACCTGTGTATTCACTAGGATGCCAGGGGGATAAAGATGTTTTATTTACCATGGTGGGATGAGGTTCAAATTGCTGAACTCTGAATGCCTCCAGCTCATTTGAGACATAGCAGCATCATGTGTTTAGAGAAAGCTTTGCTAATTGTACGTGGGACAGGGCAGGAACTGGCTCATGGTTCAGAGCTATCCCAAGTTGTCAGGAAGTCCCGAGGTTTCAGAGTGAGCTGCTTTGCATGGTTTTATGGACACTACAGAGAGCCTCTAGTGCTACTTGGGGTGGGACCAGCACCTTGGCACCAGGGAYACCTTTGCTGCCCAGGCATGATTTGTGACTGAGCACACTGGGAGGCTCTTTTTCTAGGGACAATCTTATATTCAGTGGCCTTCTCAACAGATAGTAATCAGTTTTTGATGCCCTAGTAACTCCAAATGCATTTGAAGCTTCCCATTTCCAGACTTAACCTATATTTCCTCACTCAGTGTGTTCTTTTCCTGCTTCCTATCTCTGGTGTTTACCYGTTTYAAGAATTTGATGCCCCCAGCTGCARACTCARAGCCTGTTCAAATGATTGAAGCATCAGGTGTACAAACATCAGCAGGCAGGATGGCTGCCCGTGCTGGTAGCTAACACTACACAGAGTGGGTTTCATGCATTTGTTGCAAAATATGGGTATCCACATGTTGTAAATGGGGAAATGGAAGAAAAGTGACTCACTGACATTGGCTTACAAACCCAGTGTTAAGAGTTCCATGGCTGTGATTTGTCTTTTAATCAGTATTTCCTTCCCCCTCCCAATTCCAATATACCATAAAAATATTTTTCAAAGTGTTAAGTTTAACCAAAGAATTATACTTRGGGCATACATTGGAACTGCATCCAAGGACGCAATGATACAGTAGAGTGACAAATTCCAAATTATTCACCTTTTGCCTGGAACTCATTTATGAATTTAGTTAAAATGTTTGCTATTTATTTACTCACTGTTTTGTCTGAAGGAGAAAACATCAGGTTTGTGTTTATGGGCTCAATGGTTTTGAGTCATCAGTGTTTAGCTCATCTTGCAGGCTGCTAATTCATTGAAATAATGAGGAGGTATGGTAAAAGGAATTTGCCTCACATGTCTCATTGGGAATGCAGTAATCAACTCTGTCCTACAAGGTGCTGAGCTCCCCTTAGGAAGTGCTAACAGCATACTTATCTCCCCATACCTCTCATGTACTCAGGAATGTGTCCTAGCTGAAGCAAAGCAGCCAGCTTGTTGATCTCGTGCCTGTTTGTCTGCATAGGATTAAGTGCAGCTATCTGGGCCTTCTCACTGCTGATGTAATTAAATGCTCTCACAGCAAGGATGCTTTGCTCACCACAAAACATTTTGCAGCTATTTGCTAGGAAGCTGATAGTAAAAAGCCACCTAATTCTTTGTTGGGCCAAAAGTGCTTCTGAAAGGAAGGGTAGGAAATAGAAATACCAATATTTACATAACAATTTGAAATTAGTTAATATATAGTGATTAAAAAAACTTCTCATACTTATTCCATTTTATACTGTGAACCTAGTTATCCTGTCCAGATTAGCATTCCTGGAAATTTCTATAGTTTCRGGATCTCTTCTTCAAACAAGTAATGACGTTTCCTCAACAGATTCTTTGCCTTAATTTAGAGTGATGCTAGTGTAGTATTCTCAGTCAGTTTTTCCATCTGGGGCGGTGGAATTCAATGTCATCTTTCACCTGAGTTACTTGTCCTTAGTATATTAATGATATTCCTTAGAACCTGTGAGTTTTCCACATTAACTTTGGGGCTCTRTGGGCCTCAGTTAGATGTGATAGTTTTTAAGACCTCTTATTCAAGTGCTTTTTTTGTGCAAGACTGGGGTTGCTTTTTTGAGGAGAAAGAAGTGAGCCTTCTGTGTGGAAGAATGGAGTATCCTTCAGAATGGTAGACTTGATCCCGCTCCTGCTTTTGTTTTTGGCCATTTCCTTTTCCCTTCCTCAAAGCAAATGCAGTTCCTTATTTTTCTGCTCATATCCCTGCTATCCCCTGTAAATGTTCATCCCTTTCTTACCTACTCAATCTAACCAGCAACTTTGCTTGCYCTGTCTGCTTGTGGATTCTCTAGTTCTAAGTTTCCCCATGACAAGATACTCGATTCTATTCTTAAGGCACAGTCAAACCAAGCACAGGAACAAGTTGGCTGAAGTTCAGAAAAAGTATATTCAGGTTGGAGGAAACACRAGAGTACCTGTAGGCCAGGTTAAGCTCTGAATTTCAGCAGCTCAAAACCTGCTTAGTCCAGGGAATCTGCWGAGTTTTCAACACCCAAGTAATACTCTCTTGCATGAAGGTGATCTGAACTAGAATGAGTGAGTTTTACTCTCAGTCCATCTGCTTATTCTAGTTTTTAGTTCTGCTATTTACATTGTGTAAGCCAAATAATTGCCTGTTGTTTGTTTTTAATTCTGCTCTGTTTACTGGTGTATTTAGCTCAGTATGTTTTACTGGTGTAACTTCTGCTAGGATATTGTAACCTCACAGGATATTGCCCTCACGAAAGGCAGTCAGTTGCGAGACAAAGGGCAGAGAACAGCAGGTCCTGCTCTTCAGATGTCTCTGTCCAGGGCTGCTCAAGTTGCTGCAAGAGCATAAAATTCTGCAAATTCTACAAAGATAAAGTGTCCATAGTGTTTCCCTGAGTAATTGTTTCAAGGTTGGCCCCTAAAGTAACASATTGTTTAACCAAACAATTTTTTCTTGTTCTTTGAATTGTGTTAATACAGCTCTTGTGTATCACCATYGTAGCAGGATGTTATGGTTCTTTCTAAAGTGAATTTGAAGGGCTTAAACCTGCTGTTGTGTTCCCTTAGCAGTACTGAACTTCCACTTAGTGAGACATCTTTTTGGCTATATCTTCTGATGTTTTGGTCTTGTATAGTGCATCTTCTTGGCCAATGGCAACACTTTTGGCTGGGAATAGAACTACCACCCCCATGTTATAGGTAGAGAAACTAAGAATGGAAAATGATTGCCCAACACTGCTCTCATTATAAAAGAGATATTGCTGTGATTCTTTCTCCCTTCCCTTCTCTCCTTCCCCAGCTCTGCTTTCTTCTTCTCGCTCCCTGGAGCATCACATCCTTTTTAGCTCTTGCTGTCTCCTTTCATTCTGCCTAATGTAAACCAGATGCTCTCTACCAAGCATTAGTTACCAAATGCCCAGTAGAGGGAGAAATAATAGACTGAGGTAATACACTCTTGAGATGTTTCACTGTGTGTAACAACACAGTGGAATAAGCTGAGTTCAATTTGTATGCATTTTGAGTAACATCTGTAAAAAAAAAACAGGGTCTTAAAAGGACATAGGTGTGGTTAATGCTTGCTATGGTTTCTGGTTTTSTCTCATGTAGCAGAGTTTTGCTGTGGATTCTTTGTGATCCTGATCCTGGGCAACTTCTGGTTCCTTGCTGTTCTGTACCTGCTGTGGCTCTACCTCGACTGGGATACACCATGTGCTGGGGGCAGACGGTCCCAGTGGGTCAGAAGCTGGACTGTTTGGAAGTACTTCAGGGAATACTTCCCCATTCATGTAAGTAAAAGGCTTCTTACAAACAGCTTGAATAGCTATGAGACAAAAGTCTAAGACTCGTCTTGGGTAAAATTCTAATACTCCGGGATGAACTTTACTTCTTTTTAAAACACGGGAAATCTGAGATTTGTGACAAACAGGGACAGGGTCTGGTTTTCTGCTTGGACTGTTGGGTCACAAGGCAGTACTTCAGCACAGTAAATGCTWGTCATGGTATCCTGACACCTCTATTTAAGTTTTGTTCATCTGCAAAACAGGATAGTAGTTTTAAGTGCTCAGAAGGAAATGYATTGTTGTTGTTTGTGTCCTGTCAATGTGCATCTCCATAGCTGTTGTTTTTGAGGTAAATATTATAATGCCCACCACTGACTCTTTTTCAGCTTATAAAAACTTCAGAACTGAACCCAAATCACAACTACTTACTTGGCTTTCACCCTCATGGGGTCCTGGTAGCTGGAGCCTTTGGAAACTTTTGCACCGAACCTACTTTCAAAAATTTATTTCCTGGGCTTACTCCATATCTTCATATCATGCCCATCTGGTTTGGCTGCCCCTTCTTCAGAGAATACATAATGAGTGCTGGTAGGTAAAAGCAGAATGTCTCAGCTGTTGCTCCATATTTTAGCTTCTTTTACAAATACAGAGTCTATTCCTCTGCTTATATACGGTAAGTAATTTGAGAAAGATCTGTGCTGGTCCTAAATTTAACCTCTATTTTAAGATGAACTGTTGTGGCAAAACAATTTGGAAGATTTTACTAATAGTTTAGTAAACTATCGCTGGGCTTTTTTTTTCTTTCTGAAAAAAATGCTGGTTTTCCTTTGAACTATGAGACAGCAGTACTGAGTACCTGATATATACAAGAAGAGAAGGACATAATAATTTGTAATGTCATTTAGTTATTGAGCAGGCACTTGTAAAACAAATTCAGCCTAATCTCTTACCTGAAGGGCTTGTTTTACACATTACAAGTATCTTCCTTCTCAGAACTTAATTACCTGCTTCTGACTGAAATTCCAGGTTGTGAATTTGTGTAATTTTAATTGAGATGTAARCTCTAAAGAGAGGAACATTTTTTCTGTGTTCTGAGAAGCATTTGTCATAAAGGGGTAATATTTGTGACTGGTATTGCTGTAATAAAAGATAAAAATAACAAACRGTCAAGTTGAGGGAACAGAAGAATGAAATCAGAACTAGTGTTCCTCCCCAGTGGTTTAATACAGGAGTTATTTTATTTAAGTTCATTCAAYTACAGCATTTAAGTATGGTCTGATGCACAAGRCTAGGTTTGGGAGACAGARATCTGGCTTTATTCCTGACTGCAAYACAGRCATTGTGTTCTCAGAGAAGCTGTTCCACTGCTCCGTTCACAGAAACTTCYCTAGGTTGTTGCTCAAATTAAAATSAGAATTRCTTATCTATGTAAGCTTCAACATACCAGAGAATGCCTTTCCATGCAAATGTTGTTTCTGAGGGCATTCTTTGAGGCTTGCTAAGTGAGGGATAGGCAGTGGTGCATTGCAGTTTTAAGCACTGTCTTTTAATCATTATCTGGAAGTCAGATTTACATGTTTTTGGCRTCTTGACCCATAGGAGCAAATATTTACCTTCAGGATGAAAATAACTGGAGTAAAAAGCACACTAAAGAATAGCCAGCATTGGAGCTCAGTTTTCCCAGGTATGCAGCTGATAAACAAGAGGAGACATTTAGTGTAATGCAGGTCAACAGTMAAATCATAAAATGCTTGCAAAATCTTCCAAGTAACTGAAAGCCGTGCTCCCAGCACAGTGTTTCARTTCCCGGTGAATTTCTGCCTGTCTCCAGAACCTGAAGTTGTTGTCTCCCGGGCTGCAGTGTGGGCACRGAGCAGTGCCCTGCATGCAGGCTGACAGCTCAGCTTCAGCAGGAAACAAATTTGTCCTGGGGAAAGCTGCAGCTCCTGCTTTCCTTTCCAGGGAAAATGCATGCTGATGGGTGAACGAGCATCACTTGAATTATTTGTGAGTCTCAGGTCAACTGCATTTTCAGTGTAATAGTGRCCATGAAGACAAATACGGCAAATGGAAGTAGCTTTTCACTGAGGTCTGAACTTGCTCCAGTAGCAAGCTTTTCCTCTTGGTGGCCAGCTCTCAAAAGTAGATCACAGTCATCTTCCCTGTYTTATGAGATTTTCAAAATCTACATTGTAACATCTCTATTAGAAAAAAGATCAAGCAGGTAACAGGAGATCCAAGAGAGTATTTTGATACCAGCTCTGTGAAACCAACAACAATGTAAACTAGACTTGATCTCTAAATTGTCACTTAGATTATGTGAATTCGACACAGTGTAATTAAACATGGCTTCTGGCTAAATGGTACCGCTATGACCCTTTGAAGTAAAACTTAGGGCAAAAAGGAACCTTTGAAGTATTAGGTGCACATCTGTTAGAAAGAGGATATTTCAAAGCACCAAGTCCAGAGCAAGATGTAAATCAGTGATAAGGTCTTGTACAGCAGTGTGCTTCTGATTAGAAGTATCTGCATCAGCAGGAGTACCAGAAAAGCTTCGTATGACCTGTTCTTTTAGCCTAAATATTGATGAGTGCTGGGCCTGGTTATGAGAGAATGAGCTGATGCAGTCATTGGGAATGRTACCCGTGAGCCCTTTCTGCTTGTCCTAATGTTGCCATGTCATTGCCTTAAATGGGGCTGCTGCTTTATAGCTGTGAGAGGAATGGGGTCTGCTTGGCACTGTAGCTCCATGTTTGAATTCACAAGTCCTCTGTTCATTCTGTTAACCCCTCTGTGCCTGTGTTTATATGCTCCTGTTGTATGGCTTTAGCTGCTCTCTCTGTTCTTGGGCACACAGTGTCTCTGAGGGGGAGTTAAGTTAGCAGAAGAGCACACCCTGAAGAGCTCAAAACTCTTGCAATAGACAGCTTAATTTAACTCATCAGTGGGAAACAAAGCACTTGCTCAACACCAAATCTGTTGCAGTGTAAGGAGGTTGAACCCAAATCTTTGAAATGTGTTCTGTGATGTCATGATTCTGAAACATCATTTATGTATTTATAATGATTCCTAAATTCCACTGTACTTGTGTATGAAGATCTAGTGGTCACTCTTAAAATGTTTCCTTCTTTAGGAATGGTTTCTGCATCCAAGGAAAGTGTCTCACATGTGCTGAATAATGAAGGMGGTGGCCATGCATCCGTCATTGTGATTGGAGGAGCAGAGGAATCTCTGAATGCACATCCTGGAAGTCTAACCTTGAACATCCTCAAGAGGAAAGGCTTTATTAAAATGGCCCTGAAGCATGGGTAGGTCTTCCATGAAGTGCTTTGAACTCAGATTCATTCCTAAATATAGCTCATATTATATAAAACTAGAGAATTTGAAAGAGTTACTTGTCTAAGAACATGCAGATATCTGGCATAGGAGCCAGTCTGTCCACCTAGATCGAATCTGCMAGTGTTGAAAGCTCCCTTTGACTTTCATAATTTGTAAGTAGTAGGTGTTATTAGCATATCTTGTTTCATTTCAGATGTTTCTTGCACTAGCAAAGAATAAGAATTATGAAACAATATTAGTAAACCTTAGCTGGTTTTGCTGACTAGAGCAAACCTTATGCTTTCTGTTCTGTAAACTGAAGATACATTAAGGTAGAATTGTCTTCTAATTTTAATTAAACAGAGATGGTATCAATATCTCTTGAGTGATTTACATGGTATGAGCTATTGTATTTGTTCTGGACTGGTCTAGATGGTTTGTATACTAGAAATATTGGAGCCAATTGTTTGTTCCGGCTACACTTTCTGGACAGCTCCCAGGAGTATACATTGACATGTGAAGCAATAAGAAAAAATACTAGTTTTGAGAAAACTGTAACAAAGCTATTAACTGGAGAAAAGGTTGTCTCTGAGGAGAGGAGCTTTCTACTTTCGCAGTGTGTTAAGGAATTGTTTTGTTCTAGAAACTGTTCTGTGCCAAAATTCAGAGGGCTTTTCTTACGCTTGTCACTAGGATTCTCATAAAGGACCCGTTTGCTTGTTAGAATGTAACATTTTATTCTAATTTGTACCCAGAAACAATTCTTGTGTATTTGAAATAGGACCTGAGTGCCTAAAAGAGTCTTTACTCAATTTTRGTCAACTGTTGGTTAATTCAGTGGGATCCTCCACACTCTCAATAGCTTTTATTTGTTTTAACCATGAAGTTTAGAAGAATATTTAGGTACTTTTTTTTTTCCCCCCTGAGCATGTTGATAAATGTCTGGTCTGTCAGATCACAAAGGTTGTTGGTGATTATCTCTCATCTAAATTGATCTGCATTGAGAAATCAGATAACCTCTGCATCTCATGACCTTGATTTCAAAAGTATCTCCAACACATAACAACAAGAGTGGGACACTTACAAAACACAGGAATGACCCCTTTACTTACTCATTTACTTTGATTCCAATGATGGTCCTCCCCTTTCTAAAAGGGTCAATAGATGTCTCGAGCCCTTCCCTGGGTGACAATGCCCATCTCACCCTGGGTGRCTGAGGGCTACACCTCACAGGCTCACTGTAACCATCAGGCTACAGCTCATTCATACAAACACCAGCAAGAAAAATTGCTTCTACATGAAGCATAGGAATTATGACTTTACATGTCTCCAGCAGGGCTGTGAATCTAACAGAGGTCTTGCCCAAAGATTTGGCATCCAATAATTTCTTCTGGTTTTAATGTTTTAACGATTGACAAAATGGGAAGAAAATTTCCAACTGAAGTGGAAATGAAAGGRCAAGGGAGATGCAGAGGAGAAGAACCACCTGCCCTCAGTGCCTGCACACATTSCTGGTGCTCGTGATCTGCAGCAGCAAATACCAACACAGGAAGGAAGGGTGAATGCAGAGAGCTGGCCCTGGTTCCTGTGCTGCCAGCACAGAGAAGCTGTGTTCCTCAGCTAGGAGCTTGTCAAATGTGGCCTGAATATGTCAACAAAAGTCCTCTGCACTTCTGCAAAAGACACTGTGGTCCAAGGTAGTACAAATATCTGATATCAAGTGAAGAAATCCTAAAGACACAAAACAAGTGATGAATCAGCTAACTTATCTTTAGTTACACAATCATAAGTTACTTATTCCTCTGTCTCAGCCTCCTACATAGCATCTTGCAAAAGCCTTCACCAGATTAAAACARATCCCACAGTGCCAGGATGCTATTGCACCACAAGATGTTCCTGTTTGTCTTAGTGTTGTAGTAAAAAGTGGAGTGTTTACACAGCCACAGGGAGTACCAGGCTTTATGATATTGCCTTTACAGGTGGCTGGGTGATAAATCCACTGGAGAAAGAAACTTTGAGTAGACACTAATGAGAATTGTATGTGGGAATGATAGTTGGTGTGAGTCCTCAGGCTAAAGAAGCTGTTGAAGAGTTGTGTTTTGTGGTCAGGTTGATTTTGCCCATCCCCAGTGCTTTCCAGCCAGCTCTGTCCTCTGTGCATCCTCCTCAGACATTCAGAACTCCGCAGAAATTCATTCTGAYAATATTACAGCAATATTGCTATTTTACGAAAGGTTTTCCTCRAAGATAGTGGGGGCTGAATAGAGCTAAGATACAGAAACTGAGACTTAATTTAAGCAAACAAAGCATCCCTGAATCCTTCATAGACTGCTTGGGATTACCCTGCTTTTTTTTTCTTTTTGTCTAAATACTGTAGAATATTGAATGAACCTAAGCATTAATCAAAAAACGTGTTGCAGCCAGGGTTTTAAATACAATGGTGTGTTCACCTGTTGGGGATAAGTGCACTGATTCCATCCACTAAAGTAGTTTGTCCWGGAGCTAGTCAGTGCCTTTACTCCCCAGCCAATTCGTGAATTGAATGAGAATTCATTAGGCTGTGCAAGAGCCAAAGTGAGTTCATGTAATTTCTGTGGGCAGGATTTGACCTCTGGTAATAATGGATTAAGGCTACTGTTTTCGAAGAAGTCCAGAGGAAGCAGAGTTTCGCTGGGAATTGGACAGCAGGGGAGGAATTTGGCATTGCACTCATGTCTGTGAGGGTGTCTGGTTTTTATCATGGTTTTTGTGCTGAAATCAAGGGCACGCATTACTCCGGTCACAAGACAAGGGAAAGCCAAGATCTGGTTTTGATGCCACCCAGCTGGGAGCATTATAAGGTTAGCAATGAGGCTTCTTTGCTTGCCCAGGGAAAACAGGTAGTGGAACAAGGGTGGACTTGCTGAAATAGTGGTGGATAATGTCATACTTGTGATATATGCAATCACTCATTTTCATAATTCTGAACAGTCACGAGTTGCAATAGGTACCAGCCAGCTATGTACTGCCAAAAGCAAGTTGCTAGTTGTGTACTAATCACTTTTTTTTTTTTTTTCAAACACAAGCCAGCCAAGGCATCCAAAAGCAGCTGCTCATGAGAAGAGTTGAAAGCCTGTTGCTGATGAAATCTGAAGCTGCTGAAGCTTTCTSTGCTGGTTATTGAGAAACTGTTTCCATGCTGCTGCTGTGAACTGCAGTGCCAGTGCAGGCTGATGTGGAATTCTCAGTGTCCTCTTTGTTTTGCAGGGCTCATCTGGTCCCGGTGTTTTCCTTTGGTGAAAATGAACTATTTAAGCAAGTTGCAAACCCCAAAGGTTCATGGCTCAGAAAAGTACAGGAAAAATTGCAAAAGATAATGGGCTTTGCTTTACCGCTGTTTCATGCTAGAGGAGTATTCCAATACAGTTTTGGCTTAATACCTTACAGRCAACCTATTCATACTGTTGGTAAGTTCCCTGCACCTTTTCTAATGTGTTTGCAAGTGTTTAAAAATGCATCAGTGTGCTGCTAATATCTGTAAATTTATATATCTGTTCTAACAGAAAGAATTGATTACTGTGCATCTAAAACAAGTATGTGAGGTTCAAACTATTTTTAATTGCTGTCCTTCTAATTAAAAGGGGCAGTTCTTTTTTCCCTTTCCCCTTCCTGTCCCAGGCCAAATCTTACTTTTCATTCTCTCTTATCCACAGTCTTCTATCCTCAGTAATACACAAAGAAATCCAAAGGTTGTCCAGTTTTTACCAGTTTTTATACCAGTCCAGTTTTTAGAGGGCTGCCACAGCTGTGCAGCTGTTGCTGTGGGTTCTGGATGCTGCAGTTGTTTTGYAAGAAGCCCAGAACTTTATTTTCTTAGCTCTGCAGAGAAATTGCAGTTGGGTGTTCCAGCTGACGCACAACCACCACAGCAGATTATAGTAAGCAAAAAAGTAAAATGACAAAAGATGTCGCTCTTTTTATGTTAAATTTCATGCAGATTTGTGTTTTATCAGTTCATACAGTTAAATATTTTGAAAAGATATGATTTTTAAAGCTCATATTGTACAGAGGCAGTGTTTTAAACTTGTTTTAAAGCCAAAAAGTTATCAAAGGTTTCGAATGAGATGTATGGGACRAAATGTATATTCTGCAATTTTTCTTTGGGCTAATGACACTAGGACTATTCTGAAGTTTAAAATATCATATTCTTTGAGGCAATTCTGCATCATGCCAAGAGCACAGGAGTGCTACAAATCAGCAAGACCAGAGTCTTGCAACAGGGCTTGTAAGATCTCATGAAATCCTTTGCCTTTTCTGTCTTTTTCCCCATGTTTGAGAACTGTCACAACGTCCCTGTGTCTTTGGAGGTGTGGTGGGGTGTTCTTGGTATGGCTCAATATGGCTTTGGAAGCATTGGCTCAGCTCCTGAGAGCTGCAGAGGCACAGTGAGCTCACCTGAACTGATGAGCTGTGCTGACAATGTGGCCAAGTGTGGCTGATTTCACCCCTGGTTCGGAAGCCGTGGATCCAGGAGCYGTTCAGCTAAGCCAAGATCTGGGAAGTCTGAGTGTTTTGGGCTTGATGAGTGAAGTACTTTTGTTTTTCCTTTACTTTTTTTTTTATTGCTGCAAAATATCAAATGAAGCAKGTTCCTTCAAGCTGCACACAATATTAGAGAGATGAGTGTAGCTTTCAGTTCCACAAGAAATCTCTCCTCTTGGGAGAAGAGACTGTTGCAGAAGGGCATGGGGTAGTTTGCAGTATCCASTCCTGCCTCTGGAAATTGTATCGTATGTATATTGATTTCACATCCCCCTGAGGTGTTGCACCATCCAGGGCTGGGCTCCTACCCCAGCTGTGTAAAGTCTGAGTTTCAGCTCCACGCATGGCCTGAGAGCTGCTGGCAGCTGGAGCTGCAGCAGGAAATTGCAGCCTCAGCTCTTTGTGGTTCTGGCTGGGCTTCCCTTTAGTCATCACCATCCAATCTGAAGTGGCAACATCTGTTGAAAGGGATTTTCAGGTGCCTTTGGGAAAGTTCCTGGGGGTGCTTTTAGGTCTGCTTTTCKACAGACTTCCTCTGTAATCCCAGTCAGGTCTGTTAAGGTCTTGGTGCTTCCAATGAAAGAGCAGCTGTCAAAACCTGGTGATTGAAAAGCACAGGAATGACTGAGATCATGGGAAGCTTCTCTTAGCATATCCAGGCTTTTTAGCCATAGATTTTGTYGAAGAGAAGGCTGCCCTCTGGGTTTCCATGGAGTCACCTCCCATGGAGCAGGSAGCAGGTTTAGCACAGTGTCTGGAGAACAGTTTGGTTTCAGTGACATTTGTGGGCAATGGATGGTTCAGAGACCCCTCACAGGGTTTAGGGGATTTATGTGCTACCCCTCCTAGTCTGAGGTTATCAACAATATTTCTAGTGCAGTGATATCCATTTTGAATAAGTTGGAAGATAAATAYTTCCTTCAGTCCTGTTCATGTGACTCTGTGCTTGAGGGCACCACTGTCCTTTTAAGCATGTCTATCACATTGAGTAGCTTTAGCATTCAGATCAGAAGACAATGAGAAAGTACATTTTTTTTAAATGCTGTGTTGAGCTTGTAGACAGCACATAATCCATGGGATTGTATCTTGAAATGTAAACTGCTCCTTCAAGTTAGAGCTTATCACTCTTCTCACTTGTTCTTTTGCTGYCAAACTGAAATCATGGGGTTTAAATTCATTTTACCTGAACTTGAACAAAAGGAAGTGGAAAACCAGACTCAGGACTCAGACTTGTGAAAGGCAGGATCAGGCCCCAGGGTAAGAAAATTGTGCTATGATTCTGCCATCTGGCTGGGAGTTGTGGTGGAGCTGCTACAGAAGGGACAGCTATTCTACTTAGAAAGAGAYGTCAATGAAGCTAATGCTGTTGTGTTTGATTTACAGTGGGAAGCCCCATCCCTGTAAAACAGAACTTGAACCCCACCACTGAAGAGATTGATGAGCTACATGCCTTGTATCTACAGAAATTAAGGAAATTATTTGAAGAACACAAAAGCAATTATGGCATCCCTGAGCATAAATCTCTCATCTTCGAGTAGCAAATTACAATTTGTAATTCTGAATCTCGTGCAAAGGAGCAGTGTCTGCTGAAAGATGTCTTTCTTGCAATCCATATTTTGCAATCTTTAATTATCCTTATGTAAGGAATACTTTTAAGAAGGGATTATTAGATGATTTATTGATTTTTATCTTATTCTTGGGCGGTGGGGGTGAGGGAGGGATCAYTGGGATGTAAGCCTCGAAGCCAGTCCTGTTTTGAGTTGTCCTTTTAAGTTCATGTGTGCCAGAAATGCAAATGAGAGACTGCACACAGATGTTCTTACCACCATGGTACCTACCCATAGCTTGAGCATAGGAAATTGCCCCAGCATGAGATCACTAGCAGAAGTATAAACCCAAAAAGTCTTTGATTAGAGGCTGAGAGACTTACCAGCATTTATCAAACATGACATCAGGTTGTTCTCTGAACATCAGAAACCCCTGCTGCTCTTCCACAGAAATGAAGGTCTGTGTTTTCAGCAGATGGCTACTGTGGACTGCTTACATGTGAATTCAAGAATAAATAGGAGCCTTCARCCCTGAATAGGATATTGGCAAAAATGGTTTGTCCAAGTCATGGAGCAGAGCAAACCTTCTGTTTGGACAACAGTGTGTTTTGAGTTTCTGTGTGCATGTTGTGTGCCAAGTGGTGGGAAGCACTGAATGATGTGACTTTTCTGGACAATCTGTGTTTTGGCTCATAARTTTGGAAGATGAAGCAGCTTTGGTAGTTTCAGCCTCAGAAGAGATGGCAGGAGAAGTGAGGGAATCATGTGAACTCTTCATCCTGTGCAAAATAAAAATGATCATATGTCAAGCACTTGCACAGAAGGCAAGGGAGCCAAATTTTATCAGTCAATTCTGAAATTTCTCCAAGGAAATTGTACTTGATAATGCCTTTTTCTCCCCCACTGACAGATGTGGGGAAGTATGTGCAAAGCCGTGCTACAGGGTGACACAGCTGCAATGCCAAGACAGTGTGAGCACAGCTCTAGGGTGCAGCAGGTTAAGAGGATGCATTTTGTATAAACTGGGTGCCTGGATTTGAGAAAAGGCTTATCCTAAATGTGTATGCCCACTTCAGAAAAGAAAAGAGAAAAATCTTAGCCAAACTCCTTTTCAGTGAAAATACCTAGGTCTTGGAGATTATTGTGTGTGGAAAGAATTGTAGTATATTACTGAATTTTTATGAGATAAATTCTTGTATTTGTACATGCTTTCTGTCTGCATGCAGACTTTGCAGATCTGATGTTAGTGAAGAATTTGTTCTGCTTAAAGCAGATTTGGTGCCTGAATATTATGCCAGTTAGGTGCTCTGACAGGTCATGCATGGGCTTCTCAGGCAGCCTAGGGCATCTGCAGTTGGCTCAGTTCAGCACTGGGATGCTCCAGGAAAAGCAGCACTGGACACWGTGTATTTGTTTGGCTCTCCGAAGAAACACAGCTGGGGCTTTGGGAACAAGGTAGAGCTCTGGAAATATTTCTTAGCAAGATGAAGGTGTTTAAAGAAAAGAGGGTAAATATCTTGACTTCTACTCAGTGAACTCTGACTGAACCAATGCCCCAAAGCCAAATGAGTATCTGCCAGCCAGAGAGGATGTCTGTGCTCCAAAAAGCCCTCCAGCAACAAGGTGGTTTCCTTAAGAGGGTTCTTCCTTCAGTGCCGATTTGTCATCCGGATGTAAACAGCACTGAGCCACTGAGTCCTGCTCTCATTTTCTCTACAATGACACAGTCATTCTGGGGACCAGGGCTGGAATTTGCAGTGCCTGAAGAAGCCCCTCTTCCCTGACAGGCTGCTGTCAATGTGCTCACAATTCACCTCTACCTGAGCTTTCTTGGTGCCAGTGTGCTTGCCCCCCATTCCCATGCGTTTGCTGATCACTGATGACCAATGTGGTGTGGGTATCTTGCTTCCTCACTTTATGTCTGCCTTTCCCTGTGTTGAGATCTCTGGTCTCTATGCATGGGAAATATGGAGTGGTGRCTTATCATTCAGCAGAAGTGGGTTTTAGGGAGCAGGGTTTGAGAAGAGGAGGCACTGTGGCTGTGCATGTGTGACACGAGCTTCAGATCAGCGTTGTTTCAGCTCTGGGAAGGGTATGTGACCTAGGGAGGTCAGACATGGCAGGTTTGATACCTGGCAGGAGGTCTCAGGGTCCTGAGGATTGTACAAAGCAATGATGATCCCTGAGCAGTTGCTTTTGCTTAGCCAGCTGTATGAAATTTCCTTTGGATTTGACTCTTTCCTGCTTGCCCTGATGGATGGAGCTGATTATTCATGAAAGAAGAATTTGGAGTCTGTGTCAGACTGTTCTCTCCTAGGTCATCTGCTCTAATGAGATATTTCCTCTCATTCGCAGTCTGTTCCTTTCCCATTACCTTAATGATACAGAAGATCAGGCTGTAAATTTAAAAATGYTAGTGTTGTGTTGAGGATGGGAAGTAATAATGGTCTTTTGTTGATCAAATTAACCCAAACTTTTAGGAAATATGTGGATATTGATTTTGGCACAATATCTGTCAAAAGAGTACCCTACAAACAGGCTTTCCTCTGAATCTCACAAGAAAATTATCTGTGGGCTCTGTACCATCCGTAACTGACTCAGATAGAACAAGTAGGGATTGTGTTACTATGGCTACTAATATTGTCATTGCTTTGTAACAATGGAGATGGTAAAAAAACAAAAAACCCAACAAAATCTMCAAACAACTCAAATATTTATTRTTGYACAGTTACYGCTGCRTATTGCTTATGGTGGTCCTTCCAARCTACTTTTTATTAATCAATTGTCWAGTGTATCTAGGTTTATTTTAAAATAGAACTTCTGTCTCTAAACGTGATAGACATGATGTTATCTAAAATCTTTACCTCTGTGCTAGTGTGTGGATCTGCAAAGCAGCCCTGCAACCCTGAGCCTAAAGGCTGCAGCCCTGGCAGCCACAGCCCCGTTTTGGCTACCACGGGCACCCATCCCAGCACCACTGCAGCCCCGAGGAGGCTGCCCATGTTTGTTGGAGTAAGAACGTCCAGTTGCAGTTCCTGCTGGACAAGATAAGAGCAAGCAGCTGGTAGGAATGTGACACCCCCACCCCAGCTGTGACTGGAAGAACTGGGCAGCGCTCAGATTGCTGGTGTGATCCCCACCCTGCCTGGGGCCTGCTTCGTGGGGTGTTTCTCTTTGTGCCTTTTAATGCCACAGGTAATCCCAGGGAAGCCAGCCATCCATCAACRGGAGAAGCTCTGCCTCTAAACCATGCAAACACTGCCTCCCTGACGTGCTCAGGATGAAGTACCTGCCTGTTCCCTTGCGTGTGAACACCTCTGTGCCAAATTCTGTTGACAGAAAGTCAATCCTCAAGTATTTTCACTTGGTGAACTACACAGTATAGTTTACACTTTGTAACTTTTTATGGTACCTGTAAAATATGAATGTCAGTTGTTTCAATGATAGCTGTGGCAAGGAGGTGTCAGATAATAAAGGTTTGTAACAAAGTGGGCTTGTGCTGACTGGAATTTCATCGCTGCTGYTGGGTGAGGAGCTTGGCTGAACTCRAGGGATCACATTAGCCTGGCTGTCAGGCTGTGCTCATAACATGCTGAGAAATCTGGATGGATTGCTTGCTGCAGTCTTCTGAGGAGAACCTGAAGCCAGGTTCCTGCTGGGGTTCCAAAGTGCTTGAGGAAGAAATGACCCACAGTAGGGAAGGGCTGGGCTGCAGCAGCCCTCAGTCAATGCCAAGGGGGCACAGCATGGACACTGGAATGTGGGAGGGTGGGCAATCCTCGGAAGAACTGGTGAAATAATAGCTTTTGGAGTTGAATTCAGCTTCAGTTTAAAGACAAGTTTGAATTCTGAGTGAAAGTTGCATGAAGGAGTCCAAATTCTAATTACAGTACCCTAAATAGAAAAACAAACCCTGCAGAGGCTCTGCTCACTCTAGGAACTGGGGAACTGAACAACTGTCTGGAGTAAAAAATGTGTTGCATTTGTCTGTTGGGARGAGGAAAACCACCCACTTTACAACAGTGTCGTTTTTAATGGGTTTTGGTTGGTTGTTATTTTTYTTTWWAAATATTGCAGTGTAATGCAGCACTAACAACTGTAGTGACATGYATGAATTGCAAAGCCTGGAAAAGGTTAATTGTATTTTGTTACTGTTTTAATATTTTTGTGGAATGATGCTAGCTTTCATCTCAATGTAGACAGGAAAAATGGGTAAAAGGTGGTCTTGGAATGCTTTGAAGTAGCCCTACTATGTGTGTAAATTGGRGGTGTGTCATGGTTCATCAATGGATCAACATCACATCCTGGTTTTGCTGAAATACAAAAATTAAAAGCAAGTTATACCTGTAAAGCAAGAAATGGAGAAAAACAATTAATGGAGAGGAACTGGACATTCATGCTTCTCAAGTGCTGCAGCAACACTAATCCTGATAACCATTGCTTGTGATAGGTAAGTGATRTTACCTCCTTAGCCAGGTAGTTGATTCTGAAGGGAGTTGGGTAGCCTGAGGGTTGTAGATGTTTTTTTTAGCTGATGTTTCTTTAGGTTGGTATCAATTTCATGTCAGCTGAACTGCTTGAGCAGTGCATAAAAATGCAGATCCCAGAATTCCCTTGTATTTTCTCAGTCTAATAGACAGAATAGAGCTGCAGACAAAGATGAGGAGAGGGAAGAAAAGAAGAAATAAATTTGTTTAATTTAGTCATACGCTGGAGAAATGTGTCCATCTAAAAAAGTAGTGAAGAACCATAGATGAGGAACCATATCCTTTATGGCTTCTTTTCATACCCTAKTACTGAGTTTCACACATAGAACAAGCTTGGGAAAAGCCTTTTCCAGTGCAAAGAGACTCCCTTAAAGCATGAACTACTTGTTGCCCAATTTGATGGGCATCTAACCTGGATCCTTTTTCATCTTGGGCAATGGCAACAACTAAAACTGTTGGCCAACTGACACCTGTTCATCCAGTCTATTTTCAATTAAATTTCCCGCTGGCACGAATGAAGCCCCATTGCTTTTGGAATGTCTACGATGAAATTTAATGAACAGACTGAGAGCTGATGTGGCTGCGAGCTTTTCCTGGCTAACACGAATCAACAGTAGTCTCACTTTTCCCTTCTGTAGTCAGCAAGCAGTATTTAATCGTAGGAAATAGGTGTGTTTACTGGAAATCTGTCATTCTCCCTATTTACAGAGCAGAAACTGTCCTCTGGAGAGGTGAATCACAGCGTTTTCCAAGAGAAATTGCTTAGGACTAATTAAGGATCCATAATAATACGGATATGTACGTGCTTTAAAACGCACTGACGACCACGTTAAAACAGAAGTGAGCTGCTTTATTTGTTGCCAAATTCTGTGCTGTTTCTGGTGAACGAGACAGCACCGGCACCTACAGCTCCGAAAGGCGGAGAATGCGCGGAGCTCCGCGGGAACCGCACGGAGCTCGGGGGCCGCCAGGG
>NW_026624116.1:52172-69798 GCF_030028575.1 Malurus melanocephalus | reverse complement strand
GGGGACTGGGAACCGGGGACTGGGGCCCGGGGGCCCGGATTTGGTGATCAGAATGCTGAGAACGGCCAGTTCTCGGCTCCAAGGGACGGGAGAGGGGGGGATGCTCCTGCATTTCTGTGCCTGGGTACCGAGATTGGGCACACTGTCGCTCCCGCTGGCGCGGGAGGGTGGAATCGAGCCCTGCAGTGCTTGGCTTCAGAGAACTTCCCTGCCCTCCTCCCTCCAGAGCAGGATCGGGAGGCGAGTGGGATGAGAGGGGACAGGGAAGAAATGGGTTTGTCCTCCTTCTCCTGCCAGGGGAGCTGCGGCGCTGGGGTGGCTCGGGCTTTATTCAGGCTCGGCCTCCCGGCTGCCGGGCCTTGGCGTGTTTGTGTTCTGTGCCGGGGAAGGGGCTGCTGCTCCAACGCCTTATTTCGCTGCCTGTTTTCCTTCTGCTTCAGTGTCTCACCTGGAAAAAATTCTGTCTCCGTATGACTTTGTGGCTTGACATTCTCATTCCTGATGCTGGGAGGAGGAAGGGAAGGCACAGAAAAATAACCCAACCGTTGCTGCTCTGGAATCTATTGAAATATTCTTATTGTGTTTTGATCTTAAATAAAAAGAAAAAGAATCTGTGAAAGAAAAAAATTGCAAAATGTATTTAAAAAATTTTTTCAAAATACAAACTACTCAGATACCTAAACAAAGTATTGGTGTGATTTATATTTAATTATACTCTTTTWAAAATAATGATTAAATTTTACAGCATCTGTAAATCTTGTGGAATGAAAAGGACATTTAAAAATGTGGAAGTTTAGTGTCCCATGCCCTGACACTCAACCAGTGGCAGACCACCTTATCATATATTCTGTTATCATTACTTTTGCCAATCAAAGTTTTATCAGCCATGAAACAGAAAGAATTTGACCATAAAATCTGCTGAGGTGGAAAATACTTGCTTAACTGTCATATAATGTATGGGCTGAGAAAATAGATGTTATTATTGTAGCTGGATTACCAATGGTGTCGTATAAAATGCTATAGTCCTGGCTACCTCTTACAAATCAAGACAACCCATATTATTTAACCCTTTAGAACAGGAACATGAGACCCTGAAATACAAYGTGCCATTAATTTTTGGGATAAGCCATCTGAACACATGGTATTTGCACTCTTTCGGGGAATAAGCAGGCCCAATGTAAACAYACATTGCTGCCAAGGGGCATTTTACCTGAGTAATGGCTGTAAATTAATCCTATTAGATTGGACTTCTGTTGTGAGAAGTGGAGGTTCCCAGGAAATCCTCCACCTTTCCACCTTCTCCTGCTCGTAGGGATGATGGGCCTCTCAAACTGGATGGTTGTCTGTGACCTATCACTGCTCATTTTGGAGGGAACATGTATCAGGATTTTTCATTTGATATGTAATCAGTGTCTAGTGCCTTGATTTCACCATAGCTCATGTCTTGATGTAAGGATGTCTTTTGTGGGTCTGTTCTCCAGAACTTAACATTTTTCATCTGAAGGTTCAGAAGTGGGGCATGGGGTCAAAACTGACAATTTCCTCTTGAAAGGTGGCAGGTAATACCCTCTTCAATCCTGACTGGTTTTCATATCCGGCTTTTGTGCCCAAGTCCTCCATCCTGGCAGCAACTGGGGAACACAAGAGTTTTCTGCTCCCAGCACTGGTCAGCATCTCCTCACCCTTGAGGAGAGCRGCTTCCCTGTGGAAGGGCCAGCCCTGTTACATCAACTGCTCTCCCAATGAAGCTGACAGCACTAATCTGCATTACATGAGATTAAACAGGCACAGTAATTAACTTGCATAAGCGCTTTAGCAACTTTTGGCCTTTGAATTGCAGCCTGTCCTGTGCAAGTGGTGCCAAGCCTCTATAGGCTGGGCACAGCATAGGGGGAAGCTGGGGAGAAGAAAGCTGAAATTTCAGCTGCAAACAGTGGGCAGGAGAGAGGAAGCACATAGGGTCACAATGAAAGAGCTGCTGTCATTTTTTCAGGAGTCAAGGTGTGCTGAATATCATACAGGTGTKTTGAAAAGGCAGTATAGGCTCTGGTATCCAAAGCTCTCACTGAATCCACACAACTATAGAAGAAATACTCAATTTCAGTCCTATCTTAAGTGTTATGTGAGAAGTGAAGCTGTACCTAGGAATTTATTCCTTCAGTTTTATAGTTTTCACTCATCAGAAATCACACCTTTAACTAATTATTGCTATGCTTGGGAGATTCAGTTCAAACATGCCATCTTAAGCTGAACCAAAACATAGCTATGTCCATAACCTCTGCTAGCCTTGGGTGCTGGATTCTTCTCAGTGACTAAATGTCTGYAGACTTTAAGGCATCTATCCCAAGAACCACTATAGAAATAAGTCCAAAGCAATGGACTTTACACTGGTGTATGGCAACTCTTAAATATATCTGATGCAGCYAATTCAGATCTGCTTTGAATCAGAGGAACAGCAGGGAAGGCTGAAATGCATTGGCCTGTAGCATTTTCTCTTTCTTTGAAAACATATGGTGCCAGAGGAAAGGTCTCAAAGTCAGCAGGAAAACTTGAGAAGATTTCACTTCCCCACTTGTTTTACAAGACAAAAGTGAGGAGTCACCAGCAGGTCAGCTGAAATTTCTACACCTTGAGGAAAAAGGGTTGATCAGTCTGACTCCCAGACAGGGTGGGTTTCTTGTTTGTTTGACTTGCAGACTCAGGGTCCTCTTGCAAAGCTCACAGGAATGTGCTCTCAAAACCTTTTTGCCTTTCTGGGTGTGTTGTGTTCAGACACTTCAGAACAAAGCACTGGAAGTTTTCTCATCACCCAGATAGTCCCATAGCAGTTCAGATGCCTTAGGAACTATTGAGAAATGTGTACTGCTGAAGTAAACAGCCCCTTTGAATATGATGGACCTCAGAGCAATGTCACAAACCCTGAGGGCATGAAGCACTTCAGAGAGACACATKCAGTCTTAAAAACCTGTAGCAACCTTGGGAGAATTTATTGCCGATGAATAATCAGCTCAAGAGGATTCCACTTACAGGTGCTGATGGTGCAAAAACTTGCCTGAAGGTGAGAAAGCGAATGCAAAAGGGAAAAACATCCTCAATCCTTTTAACAGGTAATGGTATGTCTGSTCCAGTAGTCTAAACATGGTCTRGAAGTCAGGGCAGTGGCTGRCAGGGAACAGGTTCACAAAGCACTMACCATTTTGTCATAAACAAATCTGAGTTRATTTACTGATTGACTTGGGTCTGGGAACATCCTCATCCTCTGTGCTTGGGTTCAGTTCTTTAGCACAGCATGATTACTGCTTCCCAGGTATCTACTGCTGCAAACTGCTGGAATTTTATAGCCAGATCCCAAATCCTGCTGGCACGCACCAGCAGGTAGTGTAGGCTGTGCCACAGGCTGCTTCACCTGCGGCACCTGGGACCGTTTGAGTGTGTGCAAACACTGGTGTACAAAGGAGAAGAGAATAAGGTATTTAGGTGGATGTATTTGCTTGTCTCTGAAAATCCAGTGCTGAAACCCTGACTGTCACTACGAGGTGAGCAGCTCTACCTGGAGTATSTTGGGAAGCTCATTCCCTTCTGAAGAAAATCACTCATGGGTGTGAAATGCTCTGATTCTTATCTCAGTCTA
The DNA here is from genome assembly GCF_030028575.1 of Malurus melanocephalus. Classification (NCBI taxonomy): domain Eukaryota; kingdom Metazoa; phylum Chordata; class Aves; order Passeriformes; family Maluridae; genus Malurus; species Malurus melanocephalus. The sequence continues at coordinate 66,167 of NW_026624116.1, read as the reverse complement.
GGCATGCTGTCAGTGGAGATAAAACTAGTAAGTGGTATTGTCATCAACATGGATCTTCTTTTCTGAGCACTGAAATTTACCTTCATAGAAGGGAGAATTTCTATATTTCTCCTTTAGACAATAATTTTTGTTTTAAAAGCTGGTGTAAACTCCATATATGCTCTTTTCTGTAAGAGATGGGAAAAGAAGATGGACACATTTACAGTGAATCCATTAGTAAAACACAAAATACAAGATAATGATCCACACTTGAAAGAACAAAACCAAAAGTATGAAGCTWGTAACATGAAATGACTTTGAAGTTCAACTAATTGTTTTAGAACTGGAATCTTAAACCCCATGTCTTGTTTCTACAAGAATCTCTTCACCTGATTTTGTTTGAAGATAGCCTGGTACTCTAAACCTTTGGGAAAGAGGTAACTGGTTTGGATACCTGCATGGAAACCACCAGTTCTAAAAATGTTTATTGCACTGTTGGCCTACTACAGTCCTTCATAGTGGCAGCTGGATAATAATGGTGACCTGCTTGATATTTATATGGCATTATTATAAATTTTGCTAACATATGTGATGTGTTCTTTTCAGTATTGGAAGGATATTCTTCTACTATTGTTTGACTACATTGCTGTTTGCTGTCTAGGATTTCAGAGTGCAGGATGGTAAAAGCTATAAAAAATAGAGAAGACCATGAAAATCATTCTTTCCCTGTAAAATTGCTAATCACATGTCACTGCAGCTTTACACAGTTGCATCAAAAACTTCTGATACTACTTCCAAAGAAGATTCATATTGCTGGGACCTTGTAACACCTTCTGATATATAAATACAACTTCTTTGCCTAAGTCCGAGTGGTATTTGTGAAAGGTCATCCYTTCAGCTGTGTGCTGAGGTTTAAAGTTCTCCTTAAAGGCCATGCTGGGTACAATGTTTTYTGCTTCATTCACAATTCCTGGTCAGCTTGCTGCCACTCCAGACCCATCAACACAATGAGGGTGCTGCTCTGCCCTGTGGTGGTTGAGGAGCAGTCAGGCACAGCYTCCCCAGCTTGACCTGTCTACAAAGGCCTCTGGATTGCCCTTGCCATGGTGGTGTCACACTGGAGTCACCTGCTGCTCCCAGRCAGTGGGTRGAGCAGGAATGGGGCTKAGCCAGGCACTGGGAAATGGTCTCWATGGCCTCTGGAGACTGAYTGGCTTTACTCAGCCTGGGAGAAGGCAAAACCAGCGGTCATTGGGCAGTGCAGATGAATAGCTGTGCTTTTAATAAATTGTRTTAAAACTATATGAAAATTAATTGGAGAATAGTGTACAACTGTCCCCAGTAGCAATTCCTGGGCTCCACAGTGGCTGCCTGCTGGCTTGTCCCCTCTCCAGTCCTGGCTGCAGAGGAGGATTTGATTYCTTCTCTGTTTTAAGCTATACCCTTGATTGCACATGAAAACTGCACTGTTGGCCACTGTCCAGAGTTGTAACCTYGTTGCCAGAATTTATTAAAAAAGCACCAGCTGGCCCTTTGTATCACTTAATCTTTCCTCTGATCATGAACAGTATAGAGGTACCTTTGTAATGCATCAGGACTGASGTTTGATGTAATGCCAGTGCTGCTGTGGGCTTTCATTATTACTTGGGATAACCTTCAATTTTATTTTCAGCAGGAAAAATAGCTTTCCATTATGTGTTTGCTGACAATTTATATGAATTTATCAGGTAATGAAATAAACAGTATTGTTTARAAAACAGTCTGAGCATATAACAGCAGTAAAGCATGATTTCTCTACAGAACAGTCAGCTAAATCTCCTATTTTAATAATTTATAAGCACTTGAAATATGAAGAATTAGAACATAATGCTCAGGTCCTGCTAATGTTTGAAAAGGGGTGTAGCTACCCCTAATTTTGGATTAGCAAACGAGCTACAATGGATGGGAGATRTCAAAAGTTAATTAATGGGTAAATAAGTAGTTCTACATGCATGTGTGTGAATATATGTAATAAAATGACAGAACTTTMTGTAGCTGAATTCCACTCCTAATAGCTCTTAGAAATTTTGAATTATGGGTATTCATACCTTGAGTTCTCTTAATTCTCTCATGAAGCACTTAAGTCTAACTYACTGGAGTATAAAGTAATCTGAGGGCTGTGATTGCTCTACAATAGCTCAGATCACATTAATACTGAAGGGAAGGTTTTTCTTTTTAAGTGTGCATTAGTTCCTTCAGCACTCTCTTCATCAGTCCCAGGCTTGTTTCATCTTTTTACAAGAAGAGTATATCTGGATTCTCAAAACTATTGCACTTAGTACAGCAATATTGATGACATTAAATGGAGCATTTCAAAATAGATAAATACACAAAATTCATGTGGATTTCTGTTCTGCTCAGATACCTCAAACCTTTCCTGATTTATCAGTTATTTCAAACAAATCTTTGCAACTGAAGAAATAGGCACAAGGAACTAGAGAGTGGTCTGACAGAYGTATCCTGATTTTAAGTTTGAAGAGTGCAAATCTGGAATCTGATTTCACAGCTGAAGCCCATGTGTAGTTAGGTGATCCAACGTCAGCTGCTTTCAAATTATTTCCCTCCACTAAAAGCAAGTAAATGAGGACTGAACAAATTAACTCAGTGTGACTGATTTGTGGCTSTAATTACCTGTGATGTAAGGTAATGACAGTGTTGGGCTGTGACAGCAGGTTATTGGCATCCTCACTCCTCACCTGCTGCTCATGCCTCTCCCCCAGGGAGGAAGCTCTGTTTAGTTTATCCCCTGAGCTGAATCATTTCAGAAATCTGGCTGGGAAGACAGCCATAGCTGGAGGAGCTGAGGAGGGTGACCAGGGCAGAGGGCACAGCAGCTGAGTGGGGTCTCTGGGGGAAGCCCCCTCRCTGGAGRAGAAGCTTGGTGGAGCTGCAGCCTTAGATTTGGGCCAGGAGTGTCTCCTTCGCTGGAGGAGAAGCTTGGTRGAGCTGGAGCCTTAGATTTGGGCCAGGAGTKCTGCAAGGGAGCTGAGGAGCMACGTCATGGACTTCAGTGAGACACGAGAGCCACTCCTGGACCTGCACCCACCTGAACTCCACAGGTATTTGGGTATAGAGTGAAGTCTTCATCCAACAGATATTAACAGAAATGCTCTGACTTGGGGGGAAAGGGGGTTTACTTGTGCTGGTTTTRATGCAGCACTGGGAAAAGGGGGGGCCTGGTTCACTCTGGAGTTGGCTATCACTGCCCATGGGTGTCTCCAATGTCTGTAAGGGGCCCTGGCTGGTTCTTAGCCCTACAGCCCAGCAAGAGGTTTCCTGAACTAGGTCTGGGAACCTGTAAAGGTGTTGGGATTTTGTTGTTAGCAAATACACCTTTTTGTTTCGGTAAGTAAATATTTTTATTTAATGGGCAATAATATTGCATAGGGAGCAAGTGACGAATTAAAAAGCCCCAACCTCATAAAACAGTTTCATAGAAAAAAAACCATAGATGTGTTAAGAGCATTTTTGTTTTGTTTTCCTTATTGCAAAGTTCTTCATGTTTCTATGACTTTGTCTGCAATGGGCTATTAGTCTCTGCTTGAGCAAAGCAAACTGTTGGTGCAGATTTTCTACCACTAAATACACAATGGCTAGAGCAGCAAATACCCACTGGAAATGCAGAGTATGGAGGGAAGAAGGGAGCATGCATGGGCAGGCTGTGAAATGTCGATCCAGTGGTAGTTTCTGGTGGCATGATTGTTTATTTTTGCTCAGGAGATGAGTAAGRGAGAAGGCAAACAACCACCACCAGAAAGCATGGTGGTACAAGAAATAGTGCAGGGTCACCTGCTCCCCCACAGGCAGGGATGTCAGGCACTGGCATGCAGGGAGGTGTCTGAAATGAGGCTGTGGTGCTTCTGTGTCAGCCTTCCAGGCATTTACCCACATACCTACCAGGCTGTGAATTCTTCAGTTCAGCAGCAGCCAACACCCACTGAGCACAAGAGCAGTCTGGCTCAAGTGAGAGGGATGTGATTTTGCTTTTTAGTTACCAAGTGTTGCATCTAATTGAACCTGCTGCAGGGGAGAAAGGCTGTTCTTAAGCTGATAATGCCTTGTTTAGATGTGACTTAAAATAACTGGCTTTGGGCAGCAACAGTGCCTCCACTGATCCCAGTGAGAATTGTCAYCCTGCCAACTCTGGCTGCAAGTCCCAGAATTATCACTGTCAATGACATCAAAGGCCCACTATCCTGTGTTCCTCATCACCCACTGAAGGACTGACTGAAAATCAAGAGCAAAAGCTGCTCAGGGCCACCGAGACCTGAAGAAGCTGGCCCASTTTGAACTCTCTTTCCTGTCTCATTTAATCAGAAGCTGTCAGCCACCTCCCAGCCAGGCTAAGGGGCCTGGAATGCAGCTGGTGAGAGGTGATCACCAAACCTGTCACACAGAGAGGCTTTTACCACAAACTGTGCTGACGAAACAGGATACACATGCATTAACTTACCCCATATATATATATATATATATATATATATGCCTTTCTGTGAATAACTTGTCAGTTCAGGACATCCGTAACTAGTTCATTCTGCCACATTTTGAAATTTTAGCTCATGATGGAAAAATAAAAGCATGTAGTGGGAGGTGTCACTAAAAGCAAGTGATGAATCCTGGCGCTGTCAGCATTTTGGATGATGTKAACACATTTCCATGCACTCGAGAGCCAGTGATCTGTATCCTTGTTACTCATCATCACATATCTAACCATAACTATGTTTTCTGTTACATGGCAGCAGAAGCATGCCTGTTGTTTCTCAAGTATGAAAAGGCCTTTTCCTTATGGCTGGAGTCCCGCATGCTAATTTKCCAGCTGCTAGACTTTGATCCTGGTCTAGCACAGCTGCTGTGAGATCAAGGGCTGTGTTCCATTTASCACAAGTTCTGAGGATGATGGAGAGCACGGGTTATGGTAGCAGAGTTGTGAGATGTTGAGAGTTACATGCTGGCAACATTCTGCTCCAGATAAAGCTGTACATGATGTCTACAGCTCTTGCAGAAAGGGAAGAATCAAAACTTTCAGGGGACCCAAGCATGTAATTCAACAGGATTACCTGTGTGTTGGCCTGCCCTTCCTCAGTGAGTTTTGTTGAGGTGCTGTTGAAATATAACATCTTCTTCTTGAAATACCAGTGGCAGTTTTGCCTGCATTTCCAGCTGGCCACAGCTGGGCTGCCCTGCAGCTGGCACCTCAAACATGACCTTTTTTTGGACATAGGTTAGCCAAGCCTCTATATATAGCCATAGCATATATATATATATACATATTTCCTAAACCAAGAACTGGGTTCTGTAGGCAGTAAGTGTCTCTTGAAAGCCTCACTGCAAGCCTCAATCTAAAATAAAAAACAAAAAACTTTACTTGTACCACAGAAAATCTTAAACAATAGCAAATCTAAGATTCATCCTTCTGGATCTGAAGTCTGTCAAGTTTTTAGACTTTGTTTATAGAAACACCACTGTCTTATTTGCTGGGATATTTTTAGGTGATGGTTAGTTTTTCTTTTGTACTTGTCTCTGGTAAATGAAACATAGAAAAGCCATAGGTTTCCCCAGTACTGACTGTGAGGGGTAGAAGAGCTTTGGGAGTGGTGTTTTCAGGAGGCTGGGAGATCCTTTCATACCTTAGAATTGAGAGTGGCTCTTTAGTATTCCTCTAGGCAAAAGGCATTACTAAATACAGTATCAAATTATTAAACTATTAAATAAGAGTGATGTGGTATACATTAGTTCTACATTGCATGATTAGGTTTGCAGAATAGTACCAATGAATTTCTAAAATCAAACGACAAGCTGGATTTTTTTCCTCACTTAATAACTACTCTTTTCATGGTATAATGATTCTGATGTTGATTGTTACCTCCAGTGCTGGACACTGAAGAAGGAATGGATGGAGTAAAAAAAAAGTATAAAATACGTCATGAATTAGTGTTGCAAATTGTTAAACACAGAAATAAAGATGGATCGGTTAAGCATCCTTTTTTCAGGAGTTTTGTCCTTTCAGATAGTCAGAGAAAATGTTGCTATAAAATCTGACATCCCTTGCACAAGCCAAATAAGGAAGTAGTAAGCAGAGCTGAAGGTTGAACAAGTTTCTTAATAAATACTAGTTCATAAYAGTTTGTATCATGTTTKGTTTGCCTCAGGTGGAACAAAGCAAATAACACCTAATGACAGTTCTTCTGGCTGATCCTATCCAGAAGGTATCCAGATTTCACACATTGATTTGTTATTCCACAATTCACTTTCAGTAGCAACATTCATTATTCGCCACTAGCTTTATATCACTGTAATTACAGTGTCAGTTGAGTAGTCTACTTGYCTATTGCAGATTTAATATCTTTGAAAAAATTGTGCTTTAATGTACTCTAAGAATATTGGACACTAAACATACCCTGTAGTTTGCAGACATTTCTAGCACATCTACATGCAAAACTATTGCTTTATTTTTTAAACATAAGATGGAACTTAAAGTGTATAATAAYTCAATATTTATCAGGCTTGAGATTTTACATCCATGCATCTTGCAAGCAATTAACAAGACTTTTATCCAGGTCTCTAGAAAACATCATTAATTTCTGCTTGTTTACATAAGAAGCAATTATTGCCAAACCCTCCCCTGGTGAACAGCAATACCTTGCTTCAAGCAAAAACAATGCTGTTGCTGTGTTAACATCCTATTCTGGAAGAAAAGCGAGCTGACTCAGTGCATGCAGTCGAGCCCTCAGAGCTGACTTCCAGAAGCAAAACAGGTTATGTGAGAATATGACCTTGGTGAGCTGTGCTAATGGCTGTGATTTAAAATTCCAGGCTTTTGTCTCAAGTAGAGAAATTAGATGAGACAAAATGCCTTTAAAACAACCCAAAAAGCATTAAGCAAAACAGAGATACAATTTAAAAAATTTACAGTGAATAACTAGGTGGTGACTTCCAGCTAAAATCCGTTCAGTTTTTCCCAAGCTGGCATGTGAGGAAATTTACTGTACCAAACCCACAGAATCTGTGTTTGTAGGAGRTCCCTTGCATACCTGTGCTGTGGTGGTGCTGGCTGACAGCACAGGAACACAATGCTCCACACCCACTATGGAGCATACTGGCCCAGTAATTTAACTGGCTGGCAAAGACAAGCTCCAAATGTCTTTTGTGTGTGATTTGTAGTTGGTGAGGACAAATTCATGTTCATTGTCTTCCTGCCAAAGGTAACARCTATTTAGATTGGGGTTATAACTGAGCAGGGGCTGTCTCCAGRCAGGTCCAGCATCAGTGTTCAGGAGCAAATGCTGCTTGTGCTCAAGCTGAACCACCATTCAGGATATCAAACTTCTTTGAATTGTGGTGTTCTCCTGTGAATGTAACAGAGTTTTGGTCTTMTGTGGGAAAGATTTAGGAGAGATATCCCTTAAAGACATTCACAGCACATACAAAGCATTTGTTTCAAATTTTTACACACATTTGCATATATTCTACTTCCATTTCTTAGAAATACTCATGCCTTTGAAATCTCAGAGAAGTTCAGAGGTACAGAATGCAGTGTCATGAGGAACACACATACGGTCCATTAGCTGACAAGTGAGCATTTTGCAGTGATGCAGACCATGGTGTTGTTAAGCAAGCATAGTTGTAGTCTTCCTCACACACAAACTGTCTTCCTCAATCTTAATCCTTCTAATCCTTAGACCTTTCCTATGTCAGGTGAGGATGAATGCTCCGTGTGTTCCCAGCTATCATTGTCCTGGTTTCCTTAAACCCAGACCACCCTATATCTGAACTCAGTGTTGTATCACTTTAATCATCAAAGAGATCACACTGTCTTCACTTACTTATGCCTTCATAGATTTGCTTAAGAATAATGCCAAGGTGTAGGAGGATTATAAAATCATACTTTCATTATTACACTTCAGCTCTGAAATCCTGAATGAGACCTTACTCTTAAATCTTCCTGACTTTATCTTATGCATATTTTCTTTTTATTTTGATTGTACTTGTTATTGCAAGTTCTCCGTTCTATACACTTTCTAATGACTTCTATATGTTTTCTAATATGTTCTAAAATATGTTTCAGTGTATAGAATAGAGCATTACTACATGAAAGTATATTAGTGTTTAATTTACAAATTTATATTTTAAAATCAGTGATCCCTTTCTCTAGTATTGCATTGGGATAGCCTTAAAATAGGTTGAATTTTGCAATTACTATTATTGAATAGGGCAGTTACTTTATTTAACATACAATTACTTGCTTAGGCATGTAAAACCTATCTGATAGAGAAGTTCTGTTTCATAGTCTATTGTTTCTGATACTAGATTTTGAATCACTAAGGAATGGCTATGAAGCAAAGGATTATGTCCATCAGTCAAAACTTAAATGAGCCTGTTATCACTACTGAGGAGTGATTTGAAGAATGAGGATTCCCTTAAGCATTAGGTTGTGTGGAGTGTCTGCTGCAATCAGTAAGGAACACTGTAAATGTAAAATTGAGCAGACCTGACATTCGRCTCAGGTTCTCCTAGAAGAACCCATGGACATGCAAACCCCTGAATAATCCCTGTTTTTACACATGTACAAATGTCATCAGTGAGGCTTTAAGGAAATAGTTCACGTTTTACTCCACTCTGCTTGGCTCAGGTCTGGTGCTCCACTCCTGTGTAGCTGCAGTGCCTCCAAAGTGCTCTGGAGAAGGTTGATGGGCAAACGGCACTAAACAGAACGAGCCCCAAAGCACTGCCTTGGAGGGATGAGCAGGAGACAGCCTGGCACTGAACAGCTTAGCCTGCCAAATCAGGCACCTCTGCTATAGCCATGATTTTTTGAATGATTCCCTAGTTAATCTTACTGAACTTGGTGGGAGGGCTTCCTTTCCATATCCCTGGCAGAAGATATTGTTCCCTCCTTTGTAAAACACACTGAAAGCCATTCTTTTGAAGTGTGACAATTTATGGAAGCATTGCTGCACTGCACTGCAAAGGAAATCCAAGTGTGTTCAATGAACTGAAGTCTTGAAGACAAAGTTTCACATGACTGACTTGTTATGCCAAAGTGAAATCAGATGCATCTATTAGGATGCAAGCAACCCCAAATTCAAAATCAGTTTTATGAATGAATGCATAATGCAGTTTGGATAGTCATTCCCTGAGTGTGCTGATCAACAGCATCTTGGATTCTGTGAATCACAAAACATGAACACTTGGTTTTTACACAACAGACCTGTGACTTACTGCAAGAGCTTTCTTTTTCAAMGTGTATATTCTAATTTTGGCTCTTACACATCCCAGCTGTGAGAGGCAGTTCCACCATGAATGTGGTTTGCACAGGAGACAGGATAAATGGACAATGTTTTCTCAGAATGTGTCTTGGGTACATTTRGGCACCCACCCAAACCATGGCATTTCTCAAGCTGCCAAATATGCGGTAATTTACCTCAATTTTCTCAAATAACTCCAAACATCTGACCTGCACAAGGAGCCCAAATTTAAGCTTCTGTTTTGGAAACCCTAGGCCACATTTGTTTTCTGGTTGAAGTCTTAGACACCAAAATGGTTTGGTTTTATGAAAACATTGCACAGTAGTTGATTAAACAAAGTCCATTGAATAAAAGCAAGCTATTGGAATCCTTAGCAGCCTTCACCTGATAGAAGAGGAAAGCACTCTTCAATTGTTTTAGCCATTCACTGTGGGTTTATAAMTTACAGGGTTTATAACGTGCCATCTCTATCTGTAACAGTGCTTATTTACCACGTTTATTTATTCACAATTGCAGAARAAAGCAAGTCTGTGCTGGGAAGGGGCTTTTTCCCATCCTTCTCAAATATCAGGTGCACACAGGATAAACCAGACAAACCTGGTGAGTCTTATAGCATGGTCTAAAAAGCAAAAGGGCTCTGTGTGCAGTGCTTCTTGAATGAAGACACAATCTTAAASCTGTGCTGCACCAAGGTGGAAGGGGTGTTGGTGCACTGGGCTGCAACCTGTCCAGTGCATCCATGGGCACACAGCAAGYCATGGGGGAGCCCAGTCTGGGCAGCTGCTGGGGTACAGTGTGGAAGGGTCAGACATGGACTTAGTCCTGGGCTTGGATGTTTTTATGGTCTGTKTGATAATTAAATTGTATTATGAGATCCTCAGGATACCACTGCCTCTGGAGCTCATAGGGATGAACTTTTTTCTGAAGATCCAAGACACCATTCATTGTTTGATGATTTGATTCCTCTTGGCTGCCTTTGACACTTTAGCTTCACTGTAATGTTTCACTGGCCTAGAAAACGACAGGCAGCTTTTGAGCAAGAAAGTGCAGGAGCASAAATAAATTCTATTTTTAGTCCTTCCTCTGATTTTCCGTGGGTGACACAGTTTCTCATGGCATGGCAGTTCCAGGGTGCRGCAGTGTGCCTTGCAGCTTGTTTTACAGATTTAACCCGCTTACATGCTTTCCCCTAATTAGAAGTTTCAGGTTTGAGGGGTTATCCTACTATTAATACCTGAATGACATTCTGATTTATTGCAGTGGGTTGGCAACAGATCTGTAGGTTGAGAAGATACAAGCTAGGAATTTAAAGAAGTACATAAGCATTAACAAAGCTGAGTGTGTGTCAAGTGATGATAAATTTTCCACTATACCCTTGATCACCTTATTATTAATGTCATCAATCTCTCTGTGAAAAGTGGCTCTGGGCATGCCCATATGACCAAATGTTCTGCTAAATAATTAATCATTGGGGCATGTTGCCAGAGTTTGCTGCTTTCCAATTTAATCTTAGCAACTTAACACATTTGTTTCTTTATTTGGAAACAAAGAGCTTTATGGATAAAAATGAGTCAAATGTACTGATATGTACATGAGGACTATCTAGCATTGAAACCATGTTTCATGAGGTTTCATGCTTGCTCTAGAAACGTTTTTCCATCTTTTAAAGCAACACCCCAAAATTAACAGTTGTAAGAATGATCACTTCAGGAGCACAAGCTGTTTSTGCTGCCAGAACCTGCATCCCAGCTGGCTCTCCCTGCCCCTTCAGWAGTAGCTCAGCCCTCTCTATGCTTAAAAGGGCATTCAAAATGCCACCCTATCAGGATATCTTTAGAAATAAATTATTACAATGTCAGTTTGATTGTTTAATTAAAAAYGGCTATGGATATCAATCCCTTTGTTGGACTGATTATTGTTTGTACCTAAAAATATGCTCTAAGCAAATGGTTTAAAAATCTCATTTTCTCTCTAGTTACAATTAATTTAATTTAGACTAACACTGTCTTAACTTGTAGCATTCAATTATTTAATGAGYCATGAAGAAAGTTTTCTAATTATAGAATCATTCATTTTCCACCGGTTCAAAGGCATACACTGAAATATATTCCATTAAGACCATGAGCTTTGTCCCATTCAAGCCCTTCTTTAATGGTCTCTGTTATTTCACATAAGAAGTAAATTCAATTTTAGTTTAAACATATGTATCATTATGTACTCGTTAATTTTGTTTGTGTCCCTCCAAGGATTTTTAGTTGAAAGATCTCATATCTGTTATGTCTGTGACCTTGTTGGGTTTTCCCCCTCTAGCTTCTTCCCAAGAATCAGTGGGTATCAGCCTGTTCATGAAAGATTAATACCAACCGTCCACACGTATTTACCCATTCATAGACTCTCCTCCTTCAGTGTGGCTCGTGGTTTTGTTTTTATTAATTCCCCCTGGATATTAGCTAGAATTGGCCAAATATAACATTGGCTTGCTGTTCTCTTTCCTGATGAGTCAGTTGACTGCACTTCCAAATCAGTATTTTCATAAGATCGCTTGCAATCTTCCCTGCTATTTACTGCTTTCTATTCATTCTCTGTTGTTGAACAAAACATATGGCAGTGTTTTTTTCCCCTTGACTGCATGCCTGAAACTTTTTAAAAGGGAAAGTGAGAATAGTTAATGAGCTTCTCCTTCTGGAAATCAAAAAGAACCAAGCCAARCAAGCATTTGTGAATACATGAATGTGGCTAGGAGGAGCCATGAATGTTTTCCCAGATACTCCTTCCCTCCCTCAGTGCACTGGGCTGGCACAACTACTTCATTCCTGCCTTTAATTGTACTGTTGTGCCTTCTAAATGAAAACATAAATAAGTAAGCTACTATTTCAAGTAGCTTATTTATGATATTTCTTATCATAATGCATAACTTGTGTAGGAAAGGCCATGGTCCTCCACAGTCACTGGTGTARTGTCTTGTGTAGTTTAAATTTCCAAATATAAACACATGTTTATAATCTTTTATTGGTGACACTTAGGTGTACTAGCTATCCCCAAATTCTTTGGTTTCCCCATGGGATACTCAACATAGATTCATGCAAGGAAAGTGTTAAAGTGACACATTACACCAGTATCTTCCAAAGCCCTGATCTGTAAAATCTACGCTTGAGCAAAAGGTATGGTAATATCCCTGGCACCATGAAAAGCTTTACTCTGCTGTATGTAAACATCAGGAATCTATGAAGAGCCTAATGGAAATACTGAACACATTTAGAAATCTGTTTAAATCAGCATGTTGTTGCTTGTGTATATATACACATTTTTAAGCCTAGTTTCTTCTCTTTCCATATCTGCTTATTCTTTTCCACTTTCTTTCCAGTGAGTGTGAAACTGTTTCAAATATGTCTCCATAATCCTACCCATAATTCAGGTAGCATGCCTTTTACTCAAGCTGTTCATAACCTTTATAGCTCAGGTAACTCCTGTGGATAATGCTTTCCTGCTTTTCAAAAGAGCCAGCAGCCATCTCCTCTGTTTCAGTTCTAAATACTTGGAAGCGTTTTTTCTGGTAACTGAGGTGACTGATTTAGTTGGTCTTTGGATTAGAAGTATATACCCTGTTAATCTGCTTTTAGCMAGAGTGTACATTCCCTGTCACTCGAGTAACCCTGGAGATACTGGAAATACATTTCCCTCTGATACATTTTCCTCTGAGATGTGGTGTCTACGAGGAGAAGAAGGAAGGGCTGTCGGTGTGACACAACCATGGGTGGTGGCAGCTGCAGGGTTTATAAATGGCACAAAGTAACTCACTGCTGATGATTTGTAGCTAGGGCAGTGTCCAGGCTCTTGCCTTCAGCTCTGCAATCCTGCTCTCCCCTTTCCAAGCACTGTGCCTTCAGATCCTGSGCTGTTCAGCTGAAGGGCTGTGCCAGGGGCTTGACCCGCACTAASTGAGGAAAACAAACCTACCCCGTGTGACAATGGTGGCTGTCACAACCGCAGAGGCCACCCTGGCACCCGCTGTAACTAAATCTTTCCTCTGGGCCTTGAAACCCTCTTCCCATTTGTTGTCTATTTCGCTTATCTTTGGCAGGTGCTCATTTGTTTTGTTTCAGTATTGTRTTACGCCAGTTGAACGAAAACCTTTAATTCTGAAGGAACACTTGAGGGCCTGGATGAGTCAATATTGACAGAAGATACTCAGGAATKGTTAAAGAGGAGCCCAGCCCCGAGCAGCACTGACMAAAACGTGCTGCAGATGATGCAGCYCTGGTCAGAGTGATGTGAAATGAGCGATCYCCGTTAGCCCTGCCAGCAGAGATCCAGGTCAGGAACCTCTGCAGCAGCTGCCACAAGGGACACGACATGGTCCTTTAAACCTTCAGCCCCGGCAAAGCCCGAACGGCGGCCTCAGGCCCTGCAGCGGCCCTGGCTCTTACAGGGGCCCACACCGGGCGGCTTTGGGGCACATTCATCCCTCTGCCGCGGTCACCGTGACCGGGAGACTCGGCAAAAAACATCCATTAACGCGCCCCGGCGGCACACGGAGCACCGCGCATCGCCCGCCCGCGGTACCGGGCTATTAACAGGCTCCACGGTGGAGATGATCGGCCGGGTCAGCGCGGTACCGGGCCATGAACAGACCCCACGGTGGAGATGATCGGCCCCGTGCCGGGTCAGCGCGGTACCGGGGGGTGGAGATGATCGGCCCCGTGCCGGGTCAGCGCGGTACCGGGGGGTGGAG